>NC_135371.1:917500-1012500 GCF_049243985.1 Paroedura picta | reverse complement strand
CAACAGAAACCCTGCAAGGTGGGTGAGGCTGAGAGAGCCCTGAGAGAACTGGGACTGGTCCAAGGTCACCCAGCAGGCTGCCTGTGGAGGAGGAGCGGGGAATCAAACCTGGTTGTCCAGATTAGAGGTCGCCGCTCTTTACCACAACACCAAGCTAGCTCCCTTTAGAACAGTGCTCGGGATAAAAATATCACAGTTCAATGTTTTCAGAAGATAGCCAAACTGGTCTATAGCAGAACAGCCCAGAGTGGAATATAAGGTCCCAGGGATCTCCTTTTGTATCTGAGGATGGGAGTTTTGCCTCTCAAAAGTTCATCCCCCCAAAATGTTCTTGGTCTCTAATTTGGGACTATGTTGTATCTACCAAATTATAGACAATGCCCAGATTTTAGTTTAAAAATTCCACTGATTTAAGGAGCTCAACAAATTTAAAACAAGCAGACCTTTCAACATGCAAAACTCGATTAAGACAAACATAGCAAATTCGTTCATTGTTTATTTATTTATTAGACTTTGATCCTGCCCTCCCATATGGCTCACGGTGGTTTGGGAACTGATTTGCACCACGTGTCCCTTGGAAGGATTTCTCACAGGAAGTGGAGTGCTCAGGAACCCTCAGGGAAGGGCTGTGGGTGGTCCAGTGTCATGGATTTCGGTTATTGCCCAACGCAAAGGGCTGCCCAAGGAAGGGGAAGGAGAATGTGTGTAGATTGGAGGGTGGAAATGGCCCCAGCCGTTTCATGGAGAGCCCACACAGTGCACTGGTTTGAATCCTTCATCTAGCACGAAGCCTGGGATTAGTCACTCCCTCCAAGCCTAACTTGACTCAGTTGTGAGGGGGACAGAATGCCATTTTTGGTCCGTTGTGTGGTTGAAAGTGTGGCAGGAATATCTAAATATGTAAAAAGGAAAAGGAAGAATCATAGAATCAAAGAATCATAGTAAGAAGAACTCCACGGCTCCAAAGCATCTGCAGAAGAGCCTCTTGCCTTGAAATGCTGCTGTTCTCTCTGTCACTCTAGCTCCATCCTTTCCTGAGAGACATCCAGCTTCATAATATTTCCATGGCTGGAAAGGATCTGGGTGAAAACGGGGACCTGGCAGCCAACTTAGACATCGTGAACCTGGTAATGTTCCGCAATAGTTCCATCTTGAGCGTGAAAGTTGGAAGTATCGAAAGACAAGAATCGGGAGAGACAAAGCTGACCATTGACCAGGATGCCATCGTGTGGCCCACGTGGTATAAGCAGGTAGGAGGAATCCAGGGATCTCTTTGTACGCCTTTTGGGGGCCCGTAAATCCCCGTTGGACAACTTTCTTCCCAGCCCCATCATAATTATGCCCGGGACTGTTGAATGGCTTCTCTGTGGATACTTGAATTTGGACTGTGGGTTGTTGGGGAGGCTTATTGGGTGCGACTGGGGGCAAGATTTTGGGGGATGCAGGATTTCAGGGCATGTGGGAATTGGTACTTACAGGGGTGGTTTTTGTCAAAAATGGCCAGTGTTTGGCAAGGCTGTTTACTGCTTGTCTAATGCTTGTACCGTCCCGATATGTGATGAGACCAGTGCCACTTACCTCCCCTCAGCTGCACTAATAAATACCAGATCAGTGAAGCCTTAGGAGATTAGGGATGGGTACGAACCAGCTCATGAACTCAAGTTGTTAGTTTTGGCTAGTTGTTCTGACTGAGCAGCGATATCAGGGCTCTCTCAGCCTCACTCTCAGCCTCACTCACCTCACAGGGTGTCTGTTGTGGGGAGAAGAAAGGGAAGGCGACTGGAAGCCGCTTTGAGACTCCTTCAGGGAGAGAAAAGTAGCATATAAGAACCAGCTCTTCTTCTTCTTCTTCAGGAATCTCAGGGCTCTCTCAGCCTCCCCTCCCTCACAGGGTGTCTGTTGTGGGGAGAAGAAAGGGAAGGCGACTGGAAGCCGCTTTGAGACTCCTTTGGGTAGAGAAAAGCGGCATGTAAGAACCAACTCTTCCTCCTCCTCCTCCTCCTCCCCCTCCTTCTATATAATGTACATGCGACAACCATGAGAGCCTTATGAACATTTTATTTTAAAAACAATTCTCAACGTGGAGAGCAATAAGCAACCATTAAGCCCATCATCAAATGATTTATAAGGACCTCTATACAATACAGTATTCTTACCACATCCACCAGTTCTCATTTCCCCAGATAATGCTCCTTGTCTTTATGCCAGAGGATGCCTGACTCCAGGTGTACCCCAAGCTGCCCCCCTGGACACGTGAAGGTGGTCCTGGAAGGGAAGCCCATCTGCTGCTACGGCTGTTCTCCCTGTGCGGAAGGAACCATCTCCACGCAGGCAGGTGGGTCACCGGAGAAAAGGACCTCCCTTGGGGCAGGGAGCAAAGAATTAGTTCCCTGTTTTCTGAGCATTGTTCTAGAAATTCATATCTGTGGATCCATTTTTCCTTTTCCAAATTTGAAAGGAAAGACCCCATGTGGAGAGCCCACGCTGGGTAAATGGTGCCCTCCGGGACGGCACAGGTGCAGTCTGACCAATGCTGGACACGGCGGGACTATGGCCTACAGCCAGCTTGGTGTAGTGGTTAAGTGCGGCTCCTTCTAATTTTATGGAATGGGTTTGATTCCCTGATTTTCCATATGCAGCCAGCTGGGTGACCTTGGGCTACTCACAGTCCTGAATAGAGCTGTTTCACAGCTTAGGCTCACCTACCTCACAGGATATCTGTTGTGGGGAGAGAAAAGGGAAGGTGATTGGAAGTCGCTTTGAGACTCGTTCAAGTAGTGAAAAGCGGAGTATAAAACCAACCTTCTCCATCTTGCAATTTTGATGTGATGTCTCTGTTGATATAGCCCAAGACTTCATTCATCTTCTTTACTGCCGCATCACAATGTCTGCTCATATTTAGCTTGCAGTCCACACGTACCCCAAGATCTCGTTTGCACACACTGCTCCCCATAAGTGTCTCTCCCATCCAGTGTGCTGCTTCTCATTTTTGTGACCCAGATGCAGATCTCTGCCCTTCTCCTTATTGAATTGCACCTTGTTCTCGTTTGCCCACTTTCCCAGCATGTTCAGATTTCACCGAACTAGATTTATCGCTTTCTTCTGGGGCTTTCGCTACTCCGCCCAATTTGGTGTCATCTGCAACTTTAGTGAGCAGGTCCTCCACCCCCTTATCCAGATCACTGATAAAATTTTACTTAAATTGAGCCACTTAAGTTTTTGGGAAATCAGTGCTCCAGCGCTGCTGTTTGACTGCGTGACATTTTGAAATGTCGCTTCTACTTGGATTCTTATTTTGATTACAGGATGCTGGCCATGAAACAGGCTTCATGATTTAGCAGATGATACTAAACGGAGAGGGCTGTGGGTATGGATGAAATGTCCCTGATGCTGAAGCCACTCTTGTCCTTTCCAGACGCAGAACGCTGCACCAGGTGCCCAGAAGACCAGCATCCCAGCATGGACCAAACCCGGTGCATCCCCAAGCGTGTCATTTTCCTCTCCTATCAGGAGCCTTTAGGGATCGTCCTCGTTCTCTTGGCCCTGGTCCTTTCCCTGGTCACACTTCTCATTTTGGGCATCTTCATTAAATACGTTAATACTCCCGTTGTCAAAGCCAACAACCAGAGCCTCACTTATATTCTCCTCGTCTCCCTCCTGTTTTCCTTTCTCTCCTCCTTTCTGTTCATCGGCCAGCCAAGGAGGCTGACCTGTCATCTCCGACAGACTCTGTTCAGCACCATCTTCTCCGTTGCCGTCTCTTCTGTGTTGGCCAAAACCATCACTGTCGTTGCAGCCTTTGTGGCCACCAAGCCCGGAAACAGGATGAGGAGATGGCTGGGGAAGGGTCTGGCCAACTCCACAGTCACTTCTTGTCTTGCTGTTCAAATTACCCTCTGCATCGTTTGGCTGGTCCTCTCTCCCCCCTTCCCAGAGTCCGACACGCACTCCCAGCCTGGACAGATCACCCTGCAGTGCAATGAAGGGTCCGTGGCCATGTTTTATGGCTCCCTGGGCTACCTGGGCCTCCTGGCTGCCATCTCCTTCGTGGTGGCTTTCCTGGCCAGGAAGCTGCCTGGGGCCTTCAACGAGGCCAAGCTGATCACCTTCAGCATGCTGGTCTTTTGCGCTGTTTGGGTGTCCTTTGTGCCCGCCTACCTGAGCACGAAGGGGAAGCACATGGTGGCCGTGCAGATCTTCTCCATCCTGGCCTCCAGTGCTGGCCTGTTGGGCTGCATCTTCCTCCCCAAATGCTATATTATTGTAGTGAGGCCTGATCTGAATACCAAGTACCATGTCATGATGAAAAGTCAAGTTGGGATTTGATTCTTAGTCCATTTTTTCCCCATTTTTATAATATTTATCACAAGTTTGACATTAGATTTGCCTCCCTTGTAAACCTCCTGATATTGTATTGAGGTTCCTTCACATATATCTTGGTAGGCACTGGCCATGAATAATTCCTTTAAAAACAGATACCTGAATATGAAGAGTCTGTCTCCCAGAGAACTGCATTAACCAATAATCACTGCACTCTACTGAGATGATTATTCTCTTTTATAATCTGTCTCACATAGCAAGTCAGCCCTCGGACTGAAGAGAAGTCCAAGGTTTATTTAATGTAATCCATGTGTCTCCGCCTAAGATTCTTCATGTTCAGAACATAAGGGAAGCCATGTTAGATCTGACCAGTGGCCCATCCAGGCCAACACTCTGTGTCACACAGTGGCCGAAACCCAGGGGTCACCAGGAGGTCCACCAGCAGGGCCAGAACTCAAGAAGCACCAAGAAGACAGAGACAGAGTGTTCCAGCTGTACCTGCTGGCTCATGGATGGACCTCTGTTCCAGATGTTTATCCATCCCCTCTTGAGGCTATGTTTGTAGAGGCTATCACTCCCTGCAGCAGCAAATCCCATATGTTAAGGACTCTTTGGGTGAGGAAATAGTGTTCTCTGCCTACTGGGCCTTAATTTTATTGAGTGCCCATGAGTTCTTATAATCTGAGAAAGGACGAAAAGGACTCCCCCCCCCCCTCGACCTTCTCTATCCCTTGCATAATTCTGTAGACTTTTCACAAGTCGCTATCATATCACTCCTCAACAGGTGTTTATTTACACTTTAGTCACTCTTGAAATGATTACACATATAAAAGAATAATAAGATGCCAAAAGCATCTGAATGTGTCATTGAAATCAGAAATAAAAAGCTGCCTTGGAACACAAGTAAAGGCAGGAAAAATGGTTTAATTACTTATAAGAGAAAGATCCTGTTTCTAAATTCTCAGAAAGTCTTTTGGGAGAGATTTGATGGCCTCATTCCAAAAGGATAGGTCTTTTTCTTCTTCTGGTATAAGACCGCCCTACTTTGTTCTTGTGGTCTCCTGCAGCTGACATCTGATAGATTCAGGAACACTTTGGGTCACACAAAATGCCCACAAACTCTTATCACAATGAACAATGACTGCCAGGCGGGGAGGGTGTTAAGGAGTATGTCGCTAATCTTGGTTAGGTTTTTATGCTGGTTTTATGGGGAAGGGGTTTTAATGAGGTTTTACACATGCTGTAACTCTCCTTGAGTCTATGGAGAGCGGTGGGCTATAGAATCAAAGAATCCTAGAGTTGGAAGGGGCCATACAGGCCATCTAGTCCAACCCCCTGCTCAACACAGGATCAGCCCAAAGCATCCTAAAGCATCCAAGAAAAGTGTGTATCCAGCCTTTGCTTGAAGACTTCCAGTGAGGGGGGGCTCACCACCTCCTTAGGCAGCCTATTCCGCTGCTGAACTACTCTGACTGTGAAAATCTTTTTCCTGATATCTAGCCTATATCGTTGTACTTGAAGTTTAAACCCATTACTGCGTGTCCTCTCCTCTGCAGCCTGCTGGCTGTTATAAATGTAACAAATCAATAAATAAAAATAAACAAACAAACTAGGGTTGGCCAAACTGGCTTTCCAGATCTCTGTGGACTACAAATTCCCAGGAGCCCCTGCCAGCACTATGAGCGTGTGACGGAGGTGCCTCGGAACGTAAAATGAATTTCCCATTGGTCTCAGCTAATTGCTGTCAGGGAGTGATTATTTAATTGCTCATTCTTCTCCTTTGTAGACACCTGTATTGAACTCAAGGTATTTTCCATGCAATGCAATCTCAAGTGAATAGAAACAAATCCAGATTTTTTTTCTATTTATCTCTGGAATCTGTTAACCATTTTCATGATGCTGTATGTTAACTTACTCTCACACTTTGCCTGTGAGTCTGAACTGATTACTCCCATTCCATGACACTGTATCCCAAAGCACATACCGCCCTGAGCCCCTGAGGAGGGCAGTATATATAAATATAATAAATACTGTGAATAAAAGTTTGTTGGTCCACTTTCCAGCCTTACTTTATTGGTGGTTTATTCTATACTAGTTGTGTATGCAGCATACACCAGATAAAAAGGTTCCTCTTTGTGTCCTAAGCGCTAAACATGTACAGGATATTTATTTATTTATCTATTTAATTTCATTTACATACCGCCCCTCACTGTGAGGTCTCGGAGCAGTGTACACAGAACTGCAGAACTAGTACATTTAAAATGTGTAACAATATGAGCAGAGGGTCTAACAAACAAGAGCAGGCGACAGCAGTCAAAACTCTGGGCTTTGTGTAGAGCAGGGGTAGTCAAACTGCGGCCCTCCAGATGTCCATGGACTACAATTCCCAGGAGCCCCTGCCAGCATTCGCTGGCAGGGGCTCCTGGGAATAGTAGTCCATGGACATCTGGAGGGCCGCAGTTTGACTACCCCTGGTGTAGAGGGTAATTGATCAGGTTGGGGGGGGCAGCAGCTGGGCAGCAGCTTTAGGTTGGGGTGTGTGGAGGGTCAGAGCTGTTTAACGGGGGGGGGGGGTCCGAGGGAGGCAAATTCTTGCACAAAAGATAAGGTGACCAGATTGTCCCACTTTTGGAGGGACATCTGGGGGGCACCTGACAAAGTGTACTTATGTTGAAATTTAAAAAATATATAGTACAATACAATTTTTGTGTTCTATGCGTTCTATGAAATTTTTTGTTGCTCCATATTGACCACATTTTTAATCAAGACACCCCCCCCCCCGGTCAATGGCGTCCCGCTTTACCAATGTTGAAATCTGGTCCCCTTAACGAAAGACCTGGCGTTGGGGCTGACTTGGGTGACAGAATCCTCCAACATCCTGCCAGTTCATTTTGCGCCGTGACTCATAAGAACCTAAGAGAAGCCATGTTGGATCCGGCTAATGGCCCATCCAGTCCAAGACTCTCACACAGTGGCCCAAACCCAGGTGCCTTCAGGAGGGCCCCCGCTGGGGCCACAACCCAGGAAGCCCCCCCCCCCAGCAGCAAGGAAAGGGAAGGCGACTGGAAGCCGCTTTGAGCCTCCTTCGGGTAGGGAAAGCGGCATATAAGAACCAACTTCTTCTTCTCCTTCTTCTGTTCATTACATCACCGCACAATCCCTGTTCCGAAGAAGACCCACAAAAGCCACTTGGAGGGAGGGAGGGAGAGGGGGGGGGGCAGCCGGGACCCCCTCGGTGCTGCCCTCCCCAGCAGGGGCCCGGGGGTGGGTTCCAGGACTGGCCTTTGCATTTCCCTCTGGGGCACTTTCCTGTCCAGGGGGGGGGTCCTCCTCGGGGCGCCCCCTCCCCCTCCCCCTCTTCCCCGGGGATCAGGGGGGCGTTTGGGGGAGGGTCTCCCTGCCTGCCCCGACTCCCCCCCCCCAATCCCCAGCAGCTGCTCTCTGGCCCCCTTTGGGGGGGTCCCAATTCCAGAAGGGGGGGAGGTTTTAGGGGCGGGGGGGATCCGCGCCAGCTGCCCCAGGAGGACCCCCCCCCTCGCCTCCCGCTTTGGGAGCTGGAAGGGAGCGAGACGCGCCTTCCTAGAGAGGCACCTGGCGCGGGGGGGGTGGGACTTCCGGGAGGGGGGAGCCGCTTCCTCTCCCGGCCAGGAGGCGCCTCGGAGGGAGCGGGTGAGTCTCTGCATGGAGTGCGGGTCGGGGGTGCAACGCAAGACCCAAAGCAGGGGGGTGGAGATTGGGGAGGGGGAGCAGGAGGGCGATGTGGGGGGGCAGGGGGGTGAAGGGTGGGCAGAGGGTCTGTGGCCCCGCGCCCCCCAAGGCCCTCCAGGCTGGGTCCTTTTCGGGTGTGGGAGGGCTTCCCTCCTCTGCAAAAATCTCCCTGCTACAGAAAAGCATCATGTCCAGCCCAGGAAGAGAGTGCAACATTTTTTCCTTGCAGGGCTAGTTTTCTGCTTGCGGGGATAACTGAATTCTGACCCGGAGTCTCTCACTGGCTGTCTAGAGTCAGGCACTCCACTGCAGCCTCTCAGGGCTCTCCCCACTCATTCCCTGCAGCACTTGTTCCTGGGGGTGGGGTGGGGTGGGCAGGAGGGTCTTGGCTGCCTTGGGAGGGAGAGAGGGTGCTGGTGGCTTCTGGCGGGCAAAGGGATTCCTCTCCCAAGAAGGAGTTGGCCGAGGTTGCGAGGAAGCATTTCCAGGGGAGGGGGGTTGGATGAGTGAGGAACAGAGGAACACCTTCCCCCCCCCCCCCCGTGCACATAAAATGGCCAGTTGAGAGGAGAGACTTCAGGCTAAATGCTCTTCAGCCTTCATGGAGCAAGTCCAGTATCTCGAATAGCATCTTGAATCCAGACAAAGTGCATGGCGCAAAAGAGGTCCTCACCCTCTTTCTTTCTCTCCCTCCAGGCAGGAGTGGGAAGATGCCGTGGATGCCCCTGAGACCCTCTCCTCCGCATGCCAGAGGGGGGGGAGACGCCATGCAGCCAGCTCAGGTATTGTGGGGGGGGGGGCATCCCTGGGGAGATGTCCACAGTGAGGGTGCCTCCTGCTCACTGGATCGGGCTCCTTCCCATTAATTCTCATGTTCCCCACTTCTTTTTCATCTGCACGTCCCTCCCTGTAGGTCCAGGAGGCGCCCCAGGAGGGCAGTGGGGCCGGTGTGTGTGTGGGGAGAGAGATCCCCATGAGGTTGTTCTCACCACCTCTTTGTGCTGCTCTTGCTGTAGGAATTAACACTCCCCCCCCCCAACTTTCTAGTGATGTAAAGAAACTCTTCTTCGTTCCTCTTGCAGGCGGGGGTCTCCTTCGAGGAGGTGGCCGTGCATTTCTCCCCGGGGGAGTGGAGCCTCCTGCAGCCAGCCCAGAGAGCGCTCTACAAGGAAGTCATGCTGGAGAATTTTGGACATGTGGCCTCTCTGGGTGAGGATCCTTTTCTCCTTCTCGTGCTGAGGAGTGCCCTTGAGGAGGAGGGAGGTGGTCAGGCTGTCTGCCCTGGTCCCCGTGGTTCGTCTTGCCCCCCCCCCCCCGATCCTTCCTTCCTCGGAGGGGCCTGTGGTTTCTATGCGGAGAGGGAGGCCCTGCCTGGCAGTTCTCTGCCTGGACCCCATGGGGGGCACCCACTGTGGAGCCAGATGGGGTGGCTGAAGGAGGGTATAGCGGACTCTGCGGTCTCCTCTGGCATCTCCCTCTCTGCTTGGCCGGCAACAGGCACAGACCCCCCATGTGAGGCCAGCACCCTCTTGTTGCCTGGGTCCATCGTCTGCCCCACAAGCGAGAAAAATGGTTAGCACAGAGCCTCAGAGGCCCAAGAAGAGGAGGAAGGCCCTTGATCAGACTTGGAGGATAGAATCGCCCAAATTTAAAAATATTAAAAATGAGTTTTCTGGTTACCCCTTTCGAGAAAGTTCCTTCTGAAAGTCAACAGTCCTGATTCGCTCAGGTCGTTTCAGATTCCAGCGGCACGAGATGGTCAGTGTTTGTGACCCACCAAGGGCAAATATCGCTGAGGGCCTCAAGGGGTCTTAAAGGTGCCCAATTGGACTCATAAAGAGAGAGGAGTCTGGCCTTCCTCCTGTGCTCCACCCCACCCCTCTCACTTGCCTCTTGTGTGTTTCTGGAGGGACGGCCAATCTGGCCCGGAAGGGTTGAATTCGTGGGCCCAGAGGAGAGGTCTAATTTCGTGGGTTTCCCCCCTGATCAACAGGACCTCCAGGGGCCACACCTGACCTGATAGCCTGGCTGCAAGAAGGCCTGTTTCTCCTGGGCGGTGATGAAGAGGCGGGATCTGCAGGTAGCGACTTGGATGTCTGGCTCGAGGGGCCCTTGAAAATGGTGGGGAATGGGGACTGGGGTCTTTAAGTATTTGAAAGGTTATCACTTAGGGGAGGGCAGGGAAAGGTTCCTGATGGCAGCAGAGGAGAGGACCCCGCAGTAATGGGTTTAAAATACATGGAGAACGATACCAGCTAGAGAGCAGGGGGGGGATTTTTCACAGTCAGAGTAGTTCAGCCGTGGAAGGGGCTGCGTCAGGAGGTGGGGAGCTCCCCCCCCCATTGGCTGTCTTCAAGCAGGGGCTGGACAGATCCTTCTCCTGGGTGCTTGAGCCTGATCCTACATTGAGCAGGGGGTGGACTAGATGGCCTGGATGGTCCCTTCCCACTCTAGGATTCTCTCTCTCTCTCTCTCTCTCTGTAATGCCATTAAGTCACATCTGACTCCTGTTTGACCCTATGAATTAGTGTCCTGCTGACCTTCCTGGTCCTGCAGCCATTCTCAGTTTGGTCTCTAGTTGCTCCTGGGCTCAAAAGGGAGTCCTTGTGGGAAGTGCCGTATCGTCACACTGAATGTCCCTTTCCTTCTCCAGGAGATGCTTGGCGGTCAGCGACTGAAGCAGAAGAACACCAAGTGATGGAAGAAGAGGAGACGTATTCAGATGCGAAAGAGAAGTTTGGATATTTGGATACCCCAAAAGAGGAGGGAAAGCATGGGCTAAAAGGGAGGAATAATTCCATCCTTTTACAGGGAGGTGGCCCTTTACAGCAAGAAATATGTTATGGAGACAACAGGAATGATTACACTACTAGCAGGGAAACTTTCACTGAAATATCAGTTATTAATATTCAACTATGGATGTGTAACCGAAAGAAACTATATAAATGCCTGGAGTGTGGGAAAAGCTTCAGGCAGAGTGCACATCTCTCTTCCCATCAGAAAATTCACACAGGGGAGAAACCATATGAATGCCAGGAATGTGGGAAAAGCTTCATTCAGTGTTCAAACCTTCGAGTTCATCAGAAAATCCACACAGGGGAGAAACCATACAAATGCCTGGAGTGTGGAAAAAGCTTCACTCAGAGTTCAAACCTTCGTGTTCATCAGAAAATCCATGCAGGAGAGAAACCATATAAATGCCTGGAGTGTGGGAAAAGTTTCAGTCAGAATTCATCCCTTCGTGTTCATCAAAAAATCCACACAGGGGAGAAACCATACAAATGCCTGGAGTGTGGGAAAAGCTTCACTGACAGTTCCACTCTTACTTCCCATCGAAGAATTCACACGGGGGAGAAACCTTATAAATGCCTGGAGTGTGGGAAAAGCTTCAGTCGAAGTTCATACCTTCATGTTCATCAGAAAATTCACACAGCAGAGAAACCCTACAAATGCCCGGAGTGTGAAAAGAGCTTCAGTGACATTTCCAGACTTACTGCCCATCAAAGAATTCACACAGGAGAGAAACCTTATGAATGCCTGGAGTGTGGGAAGAGCTTCAGTCGGAGTGACAGTTGTACTTCCCATCAAAGAATTCACACAGGGGAGAAACCCTACAAATGCTTGGAGTGTGGGAAAAGGTTCCGTCGGAGTGCACACCTTACCTCCCACCAAAGGACACACACCGGGGAGAGGAAATACGTCTCATATTCATGATTTCAATTCTATTTATCAATATTATACGTTACATATTCTCATGACCTCTGTAAAGTCTTAATTCCTGTTCAGGAAAAGTAACAAGAGTTCGGAACTGCCTCTCAACCATGACAGTTCATCACTATTACTGAAAAAATAGGAGATTTATTGCTCTGGAATTTCTGACAACGGCTGATTTTTGTCTCATAATCTTGCTTTGAGAATTTCGCAGTTTTTAAGAAGTTCTGTAGAATAGTACAGAGCCTTCTTTGCACAATCCCTTTAGGGTCCAATATTGGTATTTGGAGAACAATCACATGTTCACCTTCAAACGTTTTCTCTTCCTCCTCCATCCCCTGTACCATCCTGTAAAGTTCTAATCAGGCTTTCTAATGGTGGCTTCCAATTAAGGCCTCATTTTGGGTCCACATATCACGTAGGCCCCTGTAAATACGGCTTCCCATTGTAAATATTAACTTAAAAGCCGACTTGCCTAAATTTTAGGGAATTTTAATGCTTATGTGTTCAGCTCAATTTGAGAAATGTTAGTCGACCTCATTTTTATGGCATGCATTTGTTTTGTACTTGTATGATTACCTTTCCCATGTCCATTAAACTCTTGTTAAAATTCTTTTTTTTTTTAAATGAAGTTGTTACTGCTATTAATTCCACTGCTTCACTGACACAGGAGCAGGAGATCTGCAGGTGCCCCCGGGGAGTTGCCTGCCCTAAACCTAAATCAGAGGTGCCAGGGGCTCATGGGAATTGTAGTCCATGGGCATCTGGAGAGCCCCGTTTGGCCACCCCGTATTAGACAATGCCGTGTACCTGAGGTGTGCAGAAATGAAAACGGGGGAGAAATATACCATAAGGATGAATGTCACACATGAAATGCTGACACTGTTCCTTTGGAGGCTGCACCAGGAAGCTGTGGGGAGATTTGCCCGCCCCACATGCCTCTGAGCAGGGGGCGTATGACAGACAGGCAGCTGCCTGAGCCAAGGAGTGCAGGGAAAGGCTGAGGCCGGCGGCACAGTGGCGGCTAGATAAGTGGTTTATTATTAAAATGCTGAGAAAGGATCTACTCTGCTTCCATATTTTTCCCCATTAATTTTTAACTTTCTCCTTTTTTTCCTGCGCTGATATTCGCCACATGCAGACTCCTTATATAGACTCTGCTGCCTTCCCAGCTAGAACTTTTAAGTCCGTCTTTAGTATCATTAATTTCAAATAACATTTTCAGTTCTTTTTGTGAAGTATCCCCTCTGGTCATTCCAGGGGATCTCCAGGTCCCACCTGGAGGCTGGCAACCTTAAGCCAGTCCCTGGAAGAGAGACCAGCTTGCAGGGCAGCTCTGTGTTGGGACGTCTCCTGCTCTTCACAGGAGCTTCTGGTACCCCCGAAACAGCCTTTCTCAGCTTTGGAGGGCCCCCTTCTGCCGGGCTGGGTCAGGCCCCTCCTTCACTACACAGAGGCCTGGTTTTGCAGCAACGGGCGGATCGAGAGGGGAAGCACAAGACACCAAACAAACGCCGGCTGAGAAAGCTGAATGCACATTTCCGAAACAGTCTTTCCCCTGCTCTGTACGAGGCTTGTTTTATTCTGTGTTTGTTTTTGATAATGCAGTTTTTGAAGAAAGAGGGTTAAAAAATGCACAATTTTATTAACCTCCATCATGTTCCCCCTCCGTTGTCTCTTCTCTCAACTGCATTCTGCAGGGATACGTACAATAAAGTGGGTGTCTTTCTGCATTCCGAATGAATTCTTCTGGTCTCTCAAGAAGGCAAGCAGCTCAGGTCGTTCGGTATTAGAACTGGGTCTCGAAGATGGCAACGTGAGTGGAGTGGGCATTTCCCCTCTCCCCGGAAGGCCGAATGGGGGAGATGCGACCCACCCAGATCCCGTCACCCTGAACCCACAAGGGGGGCGGAAGAGTCAGGGGATTCCTCAAAAGGACACAAAGGTACCGTCTCCCCCCTTTCCATGTCATGGGTTCTGCTTTGTGTCTGGGTCCCCCTTGCTCTCCCCAGTGAGCCCCCCCTCCAACCCCCCCTCCTTTCCTCCAGCTCTCTTCTTCCTGCCTCCCAGTATCCATTAGTTCCCATTTCTTCCAGCCTCAGCGCCATCATTCCCAGCCCAAAGTCATTCCCCTCTTCCCCACCCTCCCTCCTTTGACAGCCTCTCTCCCCCTACATGGGCCTCTGGAATCGGAAGCCCCTTCAACCTCTTCCAGCCTCCCAAGGTCCCAGGTTCAGATTCTGCCCTCAAGCCTGCTGCACAGATCTCTTGTGGCTCTCCCTCTGGTGTAGGAGGAAGGGTGGGGAATTTGGGGAGGGGGGCTCTCTGTCACTCTGCCGGAGCCCCCCTGCTTTCTCCCAGGCTTCCGCACCAGCTGAGCAAGAGGGCGCATGAAGATGTGGAAAGGGACCGGAGAGAGCACTGCTCCTTGTGGGACTCCACCTGTGAGCTGGTGGCGCCTTGATCATCTCTTTCCCAGTGCTACCCCCTCTCTGCGACCCCAGACTGTAGCTCAAATCCTCCGGGCAGCCAGAGCAAAAAGTGCCAACCAATGTGAAATGTCAGAATGTCAGACGCACAGGAAACTCACAACAAAACTTATTCAAAAGAAAATAGTTTTATTGATTAGCACTATACGCATTGGACTGAAAGTCAAATCTGACTCGAAGCCAGATTTGCCTCAGCTTATCAATACATTTCTCCCGCCCAAAACTTGACAGTTCCCAAGGAGGGGGGTTAGTGAAGAAAGACATATGTGAAACAAAAACAGGATTCCAAACTCCCATCCTTGAGAGAGGTACAAACAACCCTGTGAGCCCACAACAAGATAAGGTTAGAATAACATCACTATTCTATTTTATTGCTTACAAACTACAAGGCCGGGGCTAGCAGGCGCCAGGTCCCATTAAACAATATAACTGACATGGAGGAACTCAGGCTAATTTATGACAGAGATTCTACAATCCTGACATCCCTCCGCATTAAAACTAACTTCACTCCCCCACCTAGCCGGCATCTACCGGGCGAGGACAATCAGGAAATGCTCGATGGAAAGCCCGGAGAAGGCGGGGTGCCTTCACATTCCCTGCCTCCACCCACTCTTTGTCCCCCGAGGGGAAATCTTTCCAATCGATCAGATATTGAAGGCGACCCTTGTGCAAACGAGAGTCTAAAATTTGGTTGACTTCATAGTGGGTGTCTTTGTCGATGTAAATTGGCCCAGGCTGGTCTGGAGGAGGGTGCCACTCGTCTGGGACCGGAGCTCTTCGCAGCAGGCTGGAATGAAAAACCGGATGCACATTCCTATAAGTCTTTGGTAAAGCTAGCTCAACAGTCACAGGATTAATCAGTTTTACCACTTTAAACGGCCCCACATATTTAGGGCCAAGTTTCTTAGATTTCTGCTGGCACCTCAGGTTCTTAGTAGACAAATAGGCCAGGTCTCCCACTTTCCAATCAGGTGCAGGTACTCTTTTCTTATCTGCTTGAGCTTTATAGGCCTGTTTCGCCTCTTTGAGGCTAGCAACAATTTCTGGCCAACCTGTACTGATGGTCGCTGCCCATTTATTTATGTCAGGAGTCTCAGTGGAGCTGAGTTCCCAGGTGGGGGCTGTTGCCAAATCAGTCCCATACACTACTTTAAAGGGTGATACCCCTGTTGAGGCATGAACCCCATTGTTGTAGGCAAATTCAGCCAGCGGTAAGAAGGAGACCCAATTGTCCTGCTGGTGATTGATAAAACAACGCAAATACTGTTCCAGGATTTGGTTTACCCTTTCGGTCTGGCCATTCGATTCAGGGTGATAGCCCGAAGTGAGGGCTTGCTCCACCCCCAATAGTCTCAAGAGTTCCCTCCAAAACTTGGAAACGAACTGGGGGCCCCGATCCGTCAGGACACGTGTCGGGATCCCGTGCAGACGTACCACGTGTTCAATAAAAAGAGAAGCCAATTTTGGTGCTGAAGGCACTCCCGTGCAGGGAATGAAGTGAGCCTGTTTAGAAAAAGCATCCACTACCACCCATATAACGGTGTTCCCGTGGCTGGGAGGGAGGTCCGTAATAAAGTCCATAGTGACATCTGTCCATGGACGAGAGGGGGTGGGCTGTGGTTGCAATAGCCCCTTTTTCTTGCCCCCAACCGGTTTCGAGGCAATACAAATAGGGCACCCCTGCACATATTTCTCCACATCTTTGCGCAGGGACGGCCACCAATACTGTCTCCTGACTAGGTGCAGAGTTTTCACGAAACCAAAGTGTCCAGCAGTTTTTGCGTCGTGGCAGAGTTTCAAAACTTTTCCCCTAGCCGCAACAGGAACAAAGAGTCTCTCGCCCTTAAAAAAGAGCCCCCCCTTCTCAGTCAGATCAGGGCGGAGGGAGCCAAACTCCGGATCTTGTGACATCTCCTTTTGGACCCAGCCCCCTGGGATGGGTGGAACAGTCTTTACGTGGCTGCGCGTCACGGCGGCCATCCCTAGTTGGGCGGGGGTAAAAACGGTGTCCACCAATGGGTCTCGTTTGCTGTTGTACTGGGGCAGGCGTGACAATGCATCTGCCAAAAAGTTCATTTTACCCGGCAGATGCTTGAGGGAGAAGTTGAAACGGGCGAAAAACTCCGCCCATCTCATTTGCTTGGCGGACAACGATCGGGGCTGCTTGAGTGCCTGAAGGTTTTTATGATCCGTCCAGACGACAAATGGGATCGCGGACCCCTCTAGCCAATGCCTCCAGGTGGAAAGGGCCAATTTTACTGCAGCCGCCTCTTTTTCCCAAATTGCCCAATTTCGCTCTGCCCCTGAGAATTTCTTTGACAGATAGGCCAGCGGGTGTAATTTCCCGTCCTCCCCCTCTTGGAGGATCACGGCCCCCATTGCTACGTCCGAGGAGTCTACTTGTACAGTAAATTGCTTAGAAGGGTCAGCATGGGCCAGTACTGGTTCGGACGTAAACAACAACTTTAGTTTGTCAAATGCGTCTTGACAGGGGGGAGTCCACAGAAGGGGCGTCCCCGGGCGGCTCGCCGCTTTTCCCCCTTGTTTGGTTTTCAACAAGTCAGTGAGGGGCAACGCCACTTTGGCAAAATTGGGAATGAAAGTCCTGTAAAAATTAGCGAATCCTAGGAAACTTTGCAGTTGCCTCCTGGTGCGGGGAGGTTCCCAAGCCAGCAAGTCGCGCACCTTGCCAGGGTCCATCTCAATCCCAGCCTGGGAGACGCGGAACCCCAAAAACTCCACCGCATCGCGGTGGAACTCACATTTAGATAGTTTGGCAAACAACTGGTGCTTCCGCAAGCGGTTGAGCACTTCGCGGACCAGATCAGCATGACTCTCAACATTCTCAGAGTACACAAGAATATCATCAATATAAACCAACACCCCCTGATACAATAAATCATGCATAATTTCATTAATCATATTCATGAACACGCCCGGAGCGCCGGCGAGGCCGAACGGCATTACGATGTACTCAAACTGCCCCAGGGGGGTATTAAAGGCCGTTAAATATTCGTGCCCCTTCTTGATCCGAACTCGGTAATAGGCTTCCCTCAAATCCAATTTCGTAAAAATCCGTGCCTTCCCCAAATGGCCCAACAAGTCTTTAATCAGGGGGAGCGGGTAGGCGTTGCAGGTAGAGACCGCGTTCAACCCACGGTAGTCAGTACACAAACGTAGCGAACCGTCCTTCTTTTTTACAAAAAGGACCGGGGCCGCCAATGAAGACGTGGCCGGTCTAATAAAACCCCTCGCCAGGTTCTTATCCAGAAAATCCCTAAGCTCCGCCATTTCCCGGGGGCTCATGGAATAAAGTTTGGCTTTGGGGAGTGGTTCCCCTTTCTTCAATTCGATGGCACAGTCAGTTTTACGATGGGGGGGAAGTTGGTTGCACTCGACCTCCGCGAACACATCAGCAAAGTCCCGATACTCAGGAAGGAGCGCTGCCCCCCCCGATCCCAAAGCGGCCACAATCCCCGTACTTGGGGGATCCCGCGGTCGAGCGTGCTGCTCGCAGGCGGGAGAGGTAAAGTCCACAGTCCCTTCTTTCCACTTCACTAGGGGGTCATGCTCCTTCAACCAATCCAACCCCAACACACAAGGGAAGGCAGAATGAGGAGCTACCAAAGGCTGGATTTGCTCCCAATGTTTTTTTATGTCCAAGTCCATTGGGCGCGTTTTCGCTGTGGCCTCCCCTCCGGGAGCACATTTCCCATCTAATTGGGTGATTGGCAAGGGTTCCCTCAGCGGCACCTTTCCCACCCCCAAAGTCTCGGCCAGTGCCGGGCTCACTAGGGATTGGGTGCACCCCGAGTCCACGATACACCGGACTCCCACTGTTTTCCCCGACTTGGGGTTGGAGAGCTTGGCAGGCAGGAGTAGCAAGGGGGAATCACTCACCACGCGTTTGCCCCTGTTGGCGGCCTGCTGGCGGGGCGCCTTTACAGCAGACCGTCCTCGTTTCCCGACTGCTCCTCGGCTTGATCCTCGTCCTCCAGCCCGCTTCCCTCCTCCGAGTCGTCCACGGCTGGCACGGTAGCCACTGGCACCAGGAGAGACTTGGCACTTTTCTTTGGAGTGGTTTTCTTGGCAGGCTGGGCTTTCGGTGGGGCGCTGCTCACGGCCCTCGGAGTCGCTGTTGCTTTTGTCGGGCAGTGTGCGAGAAAGTGCCCCGCTTGGCCGCAACCCAAGCACAGCCCTTTTTCCATGCGCCGGGTGCGCTCAGACGGCTCCAACTTGGCTCGGGGCTTGGCTTTCGCCGGGGTGGAAGTTTTCGCCACGGTTTTGCCTGCCAGGACCTGCACCATCGAAGCTCGCTCCAATCGATTTTCCATCTCCCCAGCCAATTGGACCCACCCTTCGACTGTAAGCGGGTCTTCCAGGAGGAGGCATTTGTCTGCCAGAGTAGGATTGAGGCCCCCCACAAACGACAGCACGCGTTGGGGTTCCGTCCAGTCCGGCACCGAGGAAGCCAGCTCTTTAAACTCCCTGGCGTACTCGACCACTGACAACTTCCCTTGCCGGTGAGCCCTGAGTTTTTTCTCCGCGGTCTCTCGCTCGAACGGTTCCACGTACATCTGGCGCAGGGCTCTCATAAAATGGTTGTAGTCACGGATGGCCTGGGGGTGATAGCGGTACAAGTCCACGAACCACTTGGCTGCTTTGCCTTCTAGGGCTTGACCCACGAAACGCACTTTCTCAGCGTCGTCCTGGAAAGTGAACCCCATTTCCATCATGTAGGCCTGGAGGTGCACCAGAAACGTAGGGAAATCGGAGGGGTCTCCGGAAAACTTAGCCTTGAATTTATAGGTGCTCCGCATCTCCACACCCCGGAGGTGGGCCGGTAGGCGCCCCGGGCCCCAATCCGCCGGTGCCGGGGCCGGTACTGGGGGTCTTGCACCACGGCCGATGCCTCGTCCTCTCCCCGCCGCCACTCTTGCTCGTTCCGCTGCCCGTGCCGCCTCTGCTGCTCGCGCTGCCGCTCGCGCCGCTTCGCGCGCCGCTGCTGCCGCCGCCGCCTCGGCTCCCGCAACGTCCGCCGCCGCCGCCGCGGCTGCCGCCGCCGCTGCATCCTCGCCTCCGTCCGCGCCGTCCCCTCCGGCTCCATCGCCGCCCGCGCCGCCTTCGTCCTCTCGCTCCTCGTCCTCGCCTTCTTGTTCTCGCTGCGCTCTCGCTCGAGCCTCTGCCTCCGCCTCGATTTCCAGCTGCGCCCTGGCCCTGGCCAACGCCTCAGCATCCGCTGCCGCTTGCGTGTCCGCCATGCCGTGCTCCCGCAGTGCAAGCCCACCACTCACTCTTCGCAGGCTGGTATCGTGCGCACCACCACCGAGCACTTCCTTCAGCAGGCGTTGCGTTCGGCGCTTCTCCTCCGGATCCAACCGACCCGAAAGATCCTGCAGCCAGTTAGTCACCCTGTCCAGCTTGTACTGCAAGTCCTGTGTCTCACCCACAGGCTCCAGCGCGTAGCTAGGCAGTCCCAGGTGCTCCGGCCACCTCTCATCCCCAGTAGGGCGGTCGTATCTAGACAATTGCCTGCGCTGGGTGACGTGTCGTTCCAAAAATTCCTCGGGCCCCGGGGTTGTCCCCGAGATTGCCCGCATCATGCCCGAGCTGTGCGGGCCGGCACTCGCGCCGTCGCCCTGGGAGAGGTCCCAATCCAGGCCCTCTCCCTGCTCAGAAAAAGTATGTCCCTCGCCCTGCATTTTGCAGGTGAAAGGAGTTGTGAGATTTGACTTGATGTCAGACGCACAGGAAACTCACAACAAAACTTATTCAAAAGAAAATAGTTTTATTGATTAGCACTATACGCATTGGACTGAAAGTCAAATCTGACTCGAAGCCAGATTTGCCTCAGCTTATCAATACATTTCTCCCGCCCAAAACTTGACAGTTCCCAAGGAGGGGGGTTAGTGAAGAAAGACATATGTGAAACAAAAACAGGATTCCAAACTCCCATCCTTGAGAGAGGTACAAACAACCCTGTGAGCCCACAACAAGATAAGGTTAGAATAACATCACTATTCTATTTTATTGCTTACAAACTACAAGGCCGGGGCTAGCAGGCGCCAGGTCCCATTAAACAATATAACTGACATGGAGGAACTCAGGCTAATTTATGACAGAGATTCTACAATCCTGACACAGAATCAGCATCTGATAATAGACAGGCGAGCTTGGGAGAATCGCAAGGGGTGAATTGGGTGTTACCTTGGCCAGGAATCTGCCCAGATTCCGAATACGGGAGGGGGGGGGCAAGCCGAGACGTAATGGGGAAGGTCTTCCCGAGCTACATTCCCATATAGAAAGTGGGGTTGTGCCAGAGGTGTCTGAGAAGAGCACCCGGAGAGCCTGCCCGAGGGCAGATTCCAATTGTACAGATGTTCGTGCCATTCTGAGATTGTGTGCCCGTCTCTTTGCCAAGCAGAGTGCTCCAGGATGGCCTCAGTTACTTGTTTTGTATCAAGGGGCTGGTTTCGACTGCGGGATTAAAGAGCGGCCGATCGATGCATCTCCGCTGCACGGCCCCTCCCACCCACCAGAAAAGTTGGCAGCGGATCTTCTGGTGTCGAGTAACGAGAAAGGGCGGATCGAGCTACAACACTCCTGTCTTTGCTCAGTAAGCCCTTGAGGCATCTAAGCGTGTCCATTTCTCGTCTCACGATGGCAGAACCTCCGTAATACGTGGTCCTAAGTTGATGGGCTGGAAGCCTGATCCGTAGCTTC
This sequence comes from Paroedura picta, assembly GCF_049243985.1. Classification (NCBI taxonomy): domain Eukaryota; kingdom Metazoa; phylum Chordata; class Lepidosauria; order Squamata; family Gekkonidae; genus Paroedura; species Paroedura picta. Next base: position 991,549 of record NC_135371.1, on the reverse strand, counting down.
TCTTCCAGGCTCGCCCTTTTCACCGAGACTCAAGGAGGATTAAAGTGAACAAGGCAATCGACAGGAAACCATACAATAGAAACTGGGATTGCAAAAAACCAGAAAGTCAGAGGTGGGGTGGGAAGGGATGTTTTTTCTCTTGTGTGAACTCTTTGATGGGCCTTAAGGTGTGAACTCCCAATGAAGTTTTTCCCACACTCCAGGCATTTATATGGTTTCTCACCTTTGTGCACTTTTTGATTAATATGAAGGCATGACTTCTGAACAATAAGATGTGAACCCATAAGGAAGCTTTTCCCACACTCCAGGCATTTGTATGGTTTCTCCCCTGTATGAATTTTCTGATGGACATTCAGGTGTGAACTCCAGGCCAGATTGGCCAGGGATTCTTTGGGCGGAGGTGGCATCATCTAGGCATGGAATTGGGGTCACCGTGGGTGGGCAGGTAGTTGTGAATATCCTGAGTTCTGCGGAGGGTTGGACTAGATGATCCTGGAAGTCCCTTCCAACTCTATGATTCTATGAAAAACTCTTTGCTGACTTGGGGAGAAGCACGTAAAGAGCAAGGCATCTCCCTGCAAAAAGGGACTATTTCTTAGGTGGCCTTTGAATATCTTTTTGGGTTTTTAGAAGCTGAAAATCTCTGAGCGTTAAGTTTATTTAAAACATTTGCGCCAGCTTTCTCCCTAAAGGAACTAAAAAAACAACAATGATAATACCTATTGAAAATGACAGATTCAAAATTGCAGTTAGGAGAAAGGTTGAAACAGGAACAAATAAAGCAAATGAGTGCATTTAAATATTAGACCACTGAAGAAGACCCCAAAAGGAGTTGAAAAGCATTTGGTTTTCTTGTTTCTGGTCATTGATTCATGGTGAATCATAGAATTATAGAGTTGGAAGAGACCAGGTCTAACCCCCTGCACTCTGCAGGACGCTCCCAGCCCTCTAGCTCATCCCCTGTCACCTGCCACCCCCTTGAACCTTCACCGAATCAGCCCCGCTGTCAGATGGCCAACTAGCCTCTGCTTAGAAATCTCCAAAATGTGAAAAGGCAGCTCGTTAGGACACTACTTTGAATCATAATTTTATTTTTACTTCTTTGAATTTTCTAGACCGTCTTCTCCACTGAAGTGGACCCAGGGTAGCGAAATTAAGTGCAGAAATTCAAACAGGTTGTTTCCCCTCCACCCCCTTAGGTCAGCCATGGCTTCCATTTGGGAGTTCTGGAGGATAAGATTCGGTTTCCTTTCTTCTACGAAACGGCCCCCACAGAGGCATCCCAGGACTTGGGAATTGTCACACTGCTCCTGCATTTCCAGTGGAAGTGGATTGGGCTGTTTGCTCCAGACGGTGACGATGGGGACACCATCAGGAGGACCTGGACGGCTCTCTTGCTCAAGAGGGGGATTTGCATTGCCTTCTCAGAGAGTATTTCAGAGCACCGCGTTTACGTAAATAGTTGGTCATTAAAAAGATGGCACTACATGATTTTTGTTCTCAGTCAGACCCAAGTCAACGTATTTCTCTTCTGTGGAGACGTTCCGTCTATATTTCTTCTTGAATTCATAGTAGGGAAAGTTGATCGTAAAAGGAAAGCTGAACTGGGTAAAATTTGGATCACAACCATTTTGATGGACTCCTTCTTGAGCTTGGAGTGCCCTCCGTATCCGTTTAGCATCCCGACATATGGATTTATCTTCCTTCTGGCCCAGACAGACTTAAAAACTCTCTTTCACCATGTACAGAAATGTAGTCCTCTTATGAAGGAGTTTATGGAGGAAGCATTTGATTCTTTCTATTCAAAGCCCCTTTTCTCTGTGAAGAGCTCCTTGAGATACAGAGAGAAAGACAGGCTGGAGGCCAGGCCCTGGGAGACCCTCAAAGAAGACCTGCCCCCTCGGGCTCACAATATCTACACCAGTATCCATGTGGTGGCACATGCATTACATGCTGCCTACTCATCCAGATCTCAGTGGACGATGAGGGCTCGTGGAGATGGGTTGAAACAGGACCGAATAAAGCCCTGGCAGGTATCCGTTTCCTCTGAATTTGGGATCATAGGCATTATTTACCGAGAATTTCAGAAAGGTTTTGATCGAGCTTCGATCATCAAAGACTTCAAAGTAAATTCAGGAGTCATGGGATAAGAGAACAAGTCTTTCTGTGGACTAAAAAAAAGGGGTTAATTACCCTCCGAGTGTCCATCCAGGGCCAAGCAGCCAATGGGGAGGCGCGCAAAGTGCCTTCCTATTGGCCCCCTCACCAGGACAGACCCAAATTCCATTCACCCAGCCCAGTCTGGCAGCCAGTCTGCTCCTGACCACTGCAGGGAGAGGAGGTCAGCAGGGCTGCCAAGGGGGAATGAGAACAGAGGCTGCGCCAGCCCTTTTCGTCCCAAGGCTGCCCTAACTGTCAAGTCCAACTGCAAATGGCCTCAGAACCCTGACAGAGCTGGCTGGAGGTCCCCCCCCCCTTTACGCCTGCTGCAAAGGAGCCTCTGACAGGCCCTGACTGAGGGGAGGGAGGCATTTTCCTTCAGAGAGCAATGCAGGGGAGCCTGACGGCTTTCTTTTTGAGGGGGAGGGGACTTTCCCCTTCTGCCAAACAGTTGGCTGACAGGGAGGCCACAGAAAAGCCCCTTTTCACTTAAAATACTGCTCTGGCCGGGGGTTAGACACAGCCAAGCCATGTGTCTTTCTTCTTTGCAACTCTCTGCAGGTTTGAGGCCACTGCACAGCGTTATTCTGCAGAAGAAATTGCCTCTTTTGTCTCCTGTTTCATCTGCACAACAACCCTGTGCAGTAGGCCTCAAGTCTTTCAATTCAACAACAACCTGTGTGGGAAGCCTTAAATGTTTCTTCTCTACCACAACCCTGTCCAAAGTAGCCCTTTCTGCCTGGGGAGCTGATCTTTATACTCTGCAGGTGAGCTGTAATTCCAGGAGCTCTCCAGGCCACACCGGTAGGTTGGCTTCCCCTGGGTTGGAAATATTCCTGGAGGTTTGGAGGTGGGACTTCAAAATCGTACAATGCCTCAGAGTCCAGCCTTCAAATGAGCCATTTTTGCCTGCAGTTGGGAGGGAGTGGTGCAGGAGTGTCCCTCCTGGCCTATGGGTTATGGCCAGCCCTTACCAGCAACTGTTTGTATTTTGGGGTGCAGACAGGCAGACCAGCATCAGTCCTGTGAGTCTGGAAAGTGCAGGAAAATCTAAATAAATATTTACAGCCTGAAACTAAATAGAGAACAAGTAAATGTCTGGAGACACATAGTAACTGAAATAGTAACTGGCAAATAACCTTGGCCTGGCAAATAAAAAAAAAACAGTATTAAAAACCTTACTAAGGTCAAGACTGGTGTGCACAGACCGTCTTCCTCTTAGGGTTGCCAGCTTCCCTGTGAGGCTCACTACCCCACCTCCCTCATGGGGAGTCTGCTATGGGGAGAGAAGGGGAAGACAATTGGAAAATGCTTTGAGACACCTGAGGCCTGCTGGGTCACTGCGGCCCATTCCCAGTTCTCTCAGATCTCTCACAACCCTACATACCTCACAGGTTGACTATTGTGGAGAGACAAATGGAAAAGGTGTTTGTAAACTGCTTTGAGACTCCTTTGGGTAGTAAGCAATAGGGTACAAAAATCCGTTCTTCTAAGGAGCAACCATGAAAGAAGCATGTGGGCACATAACATTTTTCCAACAGTGAAAATATGGGAGACAGAAGGAACAGGGTGGACACCTGTGTACTGTGACTACCCTATGTGTATTAGGGCAGAGGGGCATTTCGGTGAATGTGGCCTAATTCACACAAGAAGGGAAATGACGCAGAACTGGGGGGAATTGGTTGCCATGTAATCTTCCCCTAAGAAGAGTCTCCAGTCTGATTTTCCCTTCCCATATCTGAGGACATGGCTCTGGAAAGCTCATCTGTAACCACTATGCCACAATTCCCAAAGGTCGGTCCTCTCCCACACTCAACGAACATTCCACACCACAGGTTCTTGACACCCATAGCTCCACACCCATGGCCTCATTTGCCACCATGCCGCCACAACCTCCCACACAACACACATGACAACCCCATGCCGTTACAGACTGGACAACTCCTCCCCTTCCTCTTCCCACTGCCAAGCTCTAGCGCCCGTTGTATTCTTGGAGACAACGGGCTTTGCCCCTAGTAGAATCATAGAGTTGGAAGGGGCCATACAGGCCATCTAGTCCAACCCCCTGCTCAACGCAGGATCAGCCCAAAGCATCCTAAAGCATCCAAGAAAAGTGTGTATCCAACCTTTGCTTGAAGACTGCCAGTGAGGGGGAGTTGGGGGGGGAGTAAATCTTTTATAAATTGAAAGTATCTCCTCCCTGGCAGTGCTCAGGAGCTGGGGCTGTGGGAGACCACAGAGGCGAGGCCTCAGGTGTGGAGGGGGCTGCTAGGGGTCCTGGCTCTCCTAGAAGTGACCCTGTACTTTAGCCAGGTGGTGGCAGCCGTTCCCAGAGAGCTCCCAGCCAGAACAAGGGGTGGGCAAGGAGGGAACTGGGCCTGCAACACAGGAGTAGTCTGGTTCCTCCACAGATGCAGAGAACCTGCTGCTTCTGTCTTGGCGGAAACATGTTTCAGTGCAATCAGGACACAGAAAATGTGAGTGGAAAAACAAGCCACAACGATAGCTTCATGGGGTCCAAATGCTCCTCTTCTTTCTCTGATTCCAGCTCCACCCTTTCCTGAGACGCTTCCAGTTTCACAACACTTCTCTGAGCGGAGCAGACTTGGACGGGAACGGGGACCTGGCAGGCCACTTAGGCATTGTGAACCTGATGTTGCGCAATAATTCTATCTGGTTCGGGAAAGTTGGGGGCATCGAAAGAACGGCCTCTGGGGAGATGAAGGTGGCCCTTGAGCAGGATGCGATTGTGTGGCCCCCCCGGTTTAAGCAGGTGGGGGAAAGAAGGTCTTGCAAAGCATTATAATCTGTATCGTCCTGGGCATTAAAGGACCATGAGATTCTTAGGGAACGTTCCCTTGTGAAAGCCGTCCGTGTGACTAACAATGAGCAGAAGACACGCAAGAATTAATCAAAGGCAATCTTTTATACCCGATACCTGCATAAAATATTATGAGCACATGGAACACTTTCCGGTTCCCCCAGACCAATGCTCCTTCTCATTGTGCCTAGATGCCGCCGTCTTCCAGGTGTGCCGAGAGCTGCCCCCCTGGACACGTGAAGGTGGTCCTGGAAGGGAAGGCCGTCTGCTGCTACGGCTGTTCTCCCTGTGCGGAAGGAACCATCTCCACGCAGGCAGGTGGGTCACTGGAGGAAAGGGATGCAGTGAGCACTCCCGATAAGCTTGGATTCTTCTTTGTTTTTTTTAAGTTTCCAAGGAAAGACCTCAGGGGAGGGACTCCTGGGGCAAAGAGTGGGGGGGTGGGGGGTGGAATCCAGCATCCGTGGGATTTTGTGCTGTCAGTGGAACGTATGATAATTTCTTCAAGGGGTGGGGCCCTGGGGTCTAACAGGGTCTGTTTGCACAGCATAGCATTATCCAAAGACACACCAGACTAGGAAACCTTTTTATCAGTTTCTAGTGAAAAGAAAACGTCACAGGAGGACTGTGTCCAAAGTGCCTCTACGAAGCCCAGAGGTTTACGTGGGGCTCTATACATCTGCCTCATGCCTACCTCACAGGGCTGGCTCAGATGCCTGGATGAATGCAATACTGCTGCCGGCGCAGTGTCCAGGACCCCCCCAAGGTCTCCGGCCAGCCCTGCAGCCCCTGACGTGGCATGGGGCCACTGGTCCTGTCAAAATCTTGATTTTATGGAATCTAAAGAAAGTCTCTTGATCGGGGGTAAGAATGAGTTAGCCTTGATGCTGAAGTCTCTTTCCTTTTTTCCAGATTCCGAACGTTGCACCAAATGCCCAGAAGATCAACATCCCAACAAGGACCGGACTCGGTGCATTCCCAAGGAAATTACTTTCCTGTCCTATGAGGAGCCTTTGGGGATTGTCTTGGTGGTCTTGGTCTTGTTCTTGTCCATCATCACCCTTCTAATTTTAGGAATCTTCATTAAATATATTGAGACCCCCATAGTCAAAGCCAACAATCGGGACCTCACCTACACTCTCCTCGTCTCCCTCCTGCTCTCCTTCCTATCCTCCCTTCTGTTCATTGGCCGGCCAAGGACAGTAACCTGCCTTCTCCGACAGACGGCCTTCAGCACCATCTTCTCGGTTGCCATCTCTTCTGTGTTGGCCAAGACCAGCACTGTCGTTGTGGCCTTCTTGGCCACCCAACCAGGCAACCGGATGAAGAGATGGCTGGGGAAGAGTCTGGCAAACTCCATCGTCCTTTTGTGTTCCATTTTTCAAATTGGCCTCTGTGTTCTCTGGCTGGGCATCTCCCCCCCCTTCCCAGAATCTGACATGAACTCCCTTCACAGACAGATCACCCTGCAGTGCAATGAAGGGTCCGTGGCCATGTTTTATGGCTCCCTTGGCTACATGGGCTTCCTGGCTGCCATCTCCTTCGTGGTGGCTTTCCTGGCCAGGAAGCTGCCCGGGGCCTTCAACGAGGCCAAGCTGATCACCTTCAGCATGCTGGTCTTTTGCGCTGTTTGGGTGTCCTTTGTGCCCGCCTACCTGAGCACGAAGGGGAAGTACACGGTAGCCGTGCAGATCTTCTCCATCCTGGCCTCCAGTGCTGGCCTGTTGTGCTGCATCTTCCTTCCCAAGTGCTATATCATTCTAGTGAGGCCTGACTTGAATACTAAGGAGCATCTCACTGCAAAAAGTAAATCTAATTCTTAGTAGATTGGTTTTATTCTATAGCAGTGTTTTGTCTGAGAACAAAACCCTGAGATTTTATTAAAAGACATTTCTTATTTGTTCCCATTCATTATGAGAAATATGACAACTTAATGGATTGAAATAGCCAGAGTTTAAAAATTAGAAAAACACAACAAAAATAACACACATTTAGATAATTTCATCCACCTCATGTCATATTCTTCCATATGATCAATTATTAAGAATGACAAATAATTCTACAAATCAACAGGATTATCATAAGGTCTGCAATGAGGTAGAAGGGTCACTTTTTGCATCAGGGAAGTGAAACCTTCTATTTACTGAGTACAGTAAAGGCAAGAAGATATTTTCCCAGTGACAAGGAAGCATTATTTTAGAAGCCATTGCATGTGCCTTACAATACGCACATCTGTTTCCAAGAATGAGATCTAGCATTGTGAAGTGGTTAAAGAGTAGCAGACTCTAATCTCAGGAGCCGGGTTTGAACCCCCACTCCTCCTCCCTGTGTAGACAGCTGGGTTGCCAACCTCCAGGTGGGGCTAATAAAGGAAGCAGAAATACAAGGCGTGTCTTGAGGCTTGCACCTGATTATCAGCAGCCCTCCCACGTAAGAGTGATTAACACTTATTATAATTTGGCATGCTGGTGTTTTGTCATCACACTGAAAAAACTTTAAAAGAATTCAGAGACAAGCGTTGTTTCCTGGTCTACCAGAAGAGGCACCCACAAAATGGGTGGGCCCAATTACCGTCGGGAGTTATGGGAGGATGATGATGATGATGATGATGATGATGATTTCAATTTTTTCCCCCACCACTCCCAAGACTGGCTCGTGGGTTACAATCATTCACAATTAAAACCCCATTAAAATTAAAAAGGGACATAAAAATTAAAATACATAGATCAAGAAACATGGTGGAATCTTTATGGCCTTTGGCTCTGTTTACAAGGACTTGTCTTTGTTCTGAAAAAGGTAAAACATTTTTGTGTTAATATAGTGCAGTGAGCAGATATTTGGGTTGTATTTTATTATGCCATTTGTTTGCAAAAAAAAATCATTGTGAATATAACAGAAATTTATTGTATACTTCGTGTCTCTACATTGGGTTAATCACTTCAACCTCCAAGTGGGGGTCTGGAGGTCTTCAGGAATAAAGGATCTGCAAGAATTAATTCCTCTGGAGATAACAGCTGGAAGAAAGAAAGAAAGAAAGAAAGAAAGAAAGAAAGAAAGAAAGAAAGAAAGAAAGAAAGAAAGAAAGAAAGAAAGAAAGAAAGAAAGAAAGAAAGAAAGAAAGAAAGAAAGAAAGAAAGAAAGAAAGAAAGAAAGAAAGGAGGGAGGGAGGGAGGGAGGGAGGGAAGGAAGGAAGGAAGGAAGGAAGGAAGGAAGGAAGGAAGGAAGGAAGGAAGGAAGAAAAAAGAAAGAAAAAGAAAGAGGACGGGGGGAGGGAAGGAAGGAGGGAGGGAGGGAAGGAGGGAGGAAGGAAAAAGAAAAAAGAAAGAAAAAGAAAGAAAAAGAAAAAGGATGGAGGGAGGGAAGGAAGGAATGAAAAAGAAAAAAGGAATAAAAAAGAAGTGGAAGGGAAAGAAGTAATGAAGGGAGAAAAGCAAAAAACGGATAAAGAAAAAGAGGTAGGTAAGAAGGAAAATAAGGGAAGTAGCAGCATCACATTGAAAATGGTCATCTCTCTGCTTTGGGGAGGACTTGCCTGAACCCAAGAAGGACACGGAAGGGTTTGGAGGACTCTCACTCCACGTTGCCCAGCCTGGACATTGGAGGGGAACTTGCCAGTGGGGACAGAAATATCGGAAGGCAGAGTTGGACCAAGTCAGTCCTTTGGCTTGCCTAGTCCTGCTCCCATAGCTGTCTAAAGCAGCCCACCTGTTGAGGACACCTGGCTTCAGGAGGGCAGAAATGCCAAGCAGGCAACTACCAGCCTCCGTCCTACACAATGCTCAGCATGTGCTCCACGGTATGTCTTGGTGGCTTTTGTGGGTTTGCTGCCTGGAGACTTGCAGCCTAGTGAGGTTTGGACTTGGGGCCTGCCTGCCGCTTGAGTTTGGCCAGCCCGTTTCCCCAGAGAGTAAAGTCCAGGGCCCCCACTGCTCCATTTCTGTTGGCTGGAGGGGGGTTGGGGTTGGGGTTGGGAGTGGTTTTCTTAGATTTGCTTCACTGTTTTACTGTTGTGAGTTGCCACAAGCCAGATGGTTCTGGGAGCTGCAGCATATAAGCAGAATGAGTCGACAAACCAGGAGTGATACAGACAGATAATACAGTGGTCAAATGGCAATATGAACTGTAACATGTATCTCTTTAATGCTTCGCTGTTAAAATGTTTGAGCAGAGGCCTCCTGGGCGGAGCCTGTCCGCCTCCACTTCCAGTCTGCGGGACAAAGCTGTGCATATCCTGATTGGCCTGGCCCCACTTGCACCTGCCCCCAACAACCCCGTGGTGCTTGATTAAAGCGGTATCATCACCTCATGCGATGCCTGACCCTGGAATGGCCCCCCTTACTGTCACCAGGGCAAGGGCCTTCTTAGTTGTGGCCTTGTGAAGAAAAACAACTTTGATCCCTTGTTTAGGGTCCCACCCTTCTTTTCTCTTTCCCATCTCCTCCAATGCTGATTGTTTGCTCTGTGAATTGCTTCCAGCTGCAGGTGCTCAGTGCTGTCTTTCTGTTCCTGGTCCCTGCACCCTTCAAGGCCATGTGCAATCCTGTTAATTGCTCCTAGGGTGAACCTGTGAACTCCACAGAGGAGGAGGGATGAGAAGGTGGGTGATCTGGCTACACCCAGAGAGGGAGGGGAGGCTGAGATTACTGAAGAAGATGTGTTGGTTCTTAGATCCCGCTTTTCTCTACTTGAAGGATTCTCAAGGTGGCTTACATTCGTCTTCCTTTCGCTCTCCCCACAACAGACACCCTGTGGGGTAGGTGAGGCTGAGAGAGGCCTGATATCACTGCTCGGTCAGAACAGCTTTCTCAGTCCTGTGGCGAGCCCAAGGTCCCCCAGCTGGCTGCATGTGGGGGAGCAAGAAAAGAAGCTGGCTATGAGTCTGCTTTTGTGTCCTCGGAGGTGCACATTCCTGGGGCCACAACACCCAACAGCTGAGGGGGCTGGTCCCTGCAGCCCACGATTTAGTATGATCGCAGGAGGGCCAAAGTAAAGGCTGCTCTTCACCACTCAGCTATTTTTAGGCTTTCTTCTGCAGTCCTTTCAAAGTTTAAAGGCACCGCAGAAGACAGCCCCAACCAGCTTGGCAACAGGGAACATGGTGCTTCCCACAGCTCAGCGGTTTCTCTGGCTTTCTGCAGACCCCATAGAAAGAGACTGTCCTCCCATCAAGGTTTGTGGAATCACAAACCGGCCCAGATCAAAAATGAGACACCTGGGCTGGTTGGGTCCTGTGTTTGGTTTGGGGTTCAGCCACGAAACATGTACAAACCTGAACCGAACCACAGATCGCTCCCTTGTCCAGCATCCTGGGCCTGCCTGAACCTACGGTCTAGTGGTGTCCTGATGCTGGGGAACTGATGCTGCGGTTGGCTGGTGTGGGTGTCACGGCCCCCAACGAGGTCTTGACCCAGTCTCCCTGGGCCTGGCCACCAACCATTTCTGCAGCTGTCTTGGACACAATTCTTCAGTGAAGCTCAGGCCGAACTCGGATGCCCCTTCTGTGACTCCGGTCCCACCACGGAGACAAGTTGGCGAGTTCTTGAGAAAACATGTTTTCTCCAGTTCTGCACCTGCGCACAAACCCAAAGGGAGAGTCCAGGGAGTTGCCAATTCTTTCCCTTCCAATTATCCCCAAATAGTGATTAATTCTTCATCTTGCCAAAGTTTGGGGGATTCCAAAATAAGCATCAAAACCAAGAGTCAGTTGATGTCTGGAAACTCCAGTGCATAAAAGCCACTGGCTCCAGTGACTTCAGGGGATGAGACGTGAGGGTGTGGCTGAGGAGAACAGGGAGACCCTCCCCTCTCAGTCAGGTGAAGCCAAGACAGAACTGCTGAAGGACAGCCAGGCGAGTCTTCTCTCCCTCTGTGAAAGCAGCTTCCAGGAAGGGGGGCCTTGCAAGGCGGCAGAGAATGGTCCCGCTGCTCCTTCTCCTGCTTTCCCTGACCCCTTGTCAGCTGGGGAGAGCCACTTGCCCCTGGGCTCCGGCCGCGGATGCAATAGAACCCTTTAACACCTTCCGGCCTGGAGACCACCTCATCGCTGGCCTCGTCTCCTCAGCAGGAGGTAACATCCCTTTGCCAACGTTCAGAGAGCTTCCCTTTTACAAAATCCAGCGGTAAGTCGGCAAACTGTTGTAAGGTCCCCGAGGGGTCAAGGTTTAGGCTCTCCATGATGAAGAGGGCTTGTGGTCAACAGCCCCCGCCTTGGATAAATCTTTGTTGGTCTTGAAGATGCCCGACTGGACTCTGAGATTGTTATGCATGTCGGCGTTCTGCTTTGCCCCTGTCTCCAGAATCTCATGAGTCAACATTACGATGTGTTTCTGAAGGGCCAAGTCTTCGGATATCACACATCTTATGATGCAGCCTCAAGCTATGGCTCTTGGAAAACCTGGCAGATAATCCAAAGTGTAGGTTTGTGTGTGTGTGTGTGAAGAACCAAGAGCAAAGAGAAGCCAGCAGAGTGACATATGAGAGGCTTCCTTTAAAGCAGGGCTAGTCAACCTGTGGTTGGAGTCCATGGACATCTGGAGGACCACAGGTTGACTAACCCTGCTTTAAAGAGCAACAAATTAATCCATAATGCCCAGCAGAGCTGCTTGATTAAGGAGGATGAAAGCCCAGACCTTCTGTTACTTTAGAGGAGAGTAACTTCTGGAGTCTCAAATCGGCTTCCAATCACCTTCCCTTTCCTCTCCCCACAACAGACACCCTGTGAGATAGGTGGGGCTGAGAGAACCCTGATATTATTGAAGAAGAAGAAGACATGGTTCTTATATGCCACTTTTCTCTACCAGAAGGAGTCACAAAGAGGCTTCCATTCGCCTTCCCTTTCCTCTCCCCACAACAGACACCCTGTGAGGGAGGGGAGGCTGAGAGAGCCCTGAGATTACTGAAGAAGAAGAGTTGGTTCTTATATGCCACTTTTCTCTACCTGAAGGAGTCTCAGAGCGGCTTACAGTCACCTTCCCTTTCCTCTCCCCACAACAGACACCCTGTGAGATAGATGGGGGTTGAGAGAGCCCTGATGTTACTGCTTGGTCAGAATTGGTTTCTCAGTACTGGGATGAGCCCAAGGTCACCAAGCTGGCTGCATGTGGGGAAGGATCAGGGACTCAAACCCCGCTCGCCAGATCAGAAGTCCCCCCCCTGCAATGCACGGCCACTGGGCCTACCCATAGCTGGTATGGGATACACAAGGCCTTAATACATGGCTGGGGCTGTGGGGCAACGCCCCTGCTTGGCATGCCAAAGTTGCCAGGTTCAGCCTCCTGCCTCCAGCTGGGAGTGGGGGATGGCAAAGGTCTCTGCTCTGAGATCCTGAAGACCCACCTCCAAGGTAGGGAGACAACAGTGTCCTTCAGGGACTCACTGGATTCCTTTTATGGCAGCTTTATCCTGGGAACAAGAAGAGCATTTTTTTACACCCTACTCTTCACTACCCAAAGAAGTCCCAAAATGGTTTACAAACTTCTCTCCCTTCTTCTCTTCACAACAGACACCCTGTGAGGTAGGTGGGGGCTGAGAGAGCTCTAAAAGATCTGCTGTGCAAGAACAGGTCTAAGAGAACCGTGAGTAGTCCAAGGTCATCCAACTAGCTGAACGTGGAGGACTGGAGAATAAACCAGATTCTGCCAATTAGAGTCTGTCTCTCAGACAATACAATATGGCAGAGATATTTTGCTGTAGGTGATTGGCTGGACACTTGCTGTCTTCTGCTCTTGCTTCTTTCTGCCACTACAGAGAGACTTACACAGCTCTCTGTCTTGACCTTCTTGGATGATTTGACACAGATATTTTGTTGCAGGGTCTTGGACATGAAATGGCACCTCTTGTCCTTCTCATTGGCTGTTCAGGAGATCAGACAGGATCCCAGGCTCTTGCCCAATAATATCACTCTGGGCTATACCGTCTACGAGAACGATATGCATCCCAGGACTACTTATGAAGCCGTGCTGGATCTGCTACCCTCTGCCCAGGAGACCATCCCAAACTACAAGTGTGGTACGAAGAATAGTGTGTTGGCTGTCCTTGAAGCATCGGAGTCTGAAATCTTCACCGATGTCTCCAGCCTGCTCAGCACCTACAAAGTCCCTCAGGTAGGAGCAGGACTCTGCAGTCTGGACAGAACAGTCTGGTGGCCAAGATGTTGCTTGTACAGATCAGCATCAGTTTCTTGGAGAGCGGATTTATTTCCAAGCATAGATTCCGGTTCACCTGATCAGCAGAAGGCCTTGAAACACTCTTTGCTGATTGGGGGAGAAGCAGGTCCAGAGCAAAGCATGTCCTGGCAAAAACAGGCTGAATTTGTTAAGGGTGCCGGTGGACTAAATTTGTTCTGAAAACTTTCAGAACACCCAACATTAATTTTATATTAAGCATTTGAGCCTGGAAGCTCCTTTGTGGACAACTCTCCCGCCCCGCAAGAACCCTAAGTATGCTGATGGGATCCAGTCTGGTCCCATCTGACCAAGAGAGAGATCTTGATGATACAGAGTGACTGGCAGAGCAGAAGTCATTTCATGACGCAGAAATTTGTACCCAAATTTGATGTGCAGTTTTCAAAATGATTATTAGAGTTGTTCCCTCTATGACCGTGGTTCTCAGCCTTCCTAAAGGTTCTCAACCCTTAATCCAGCTCCTCCCGTTGTGGTGACCCCCAACCACATACTTATGCAAGGGTTCTTTCACAGAAATTAAACCGAAACCGACCAGTGGAGTGAAGATCCATTCTACATGGTTGTATATAAATTGTTTTTTCCCCCAGGGTTTCTGAGTAAAGTTCTGCCTCTTGTCCCGTCGAGCTGTGCCACCACCGGGAGCGCCTGGGGGGAGGGTGAAATGCACTGGAGGGGCTGCTGGGGGGGGGTTAGCGTGGCAACAATGGCAGTCCCCCCTCCCCCCCCTGCTTGTCCTGCTGTGACCCCTGTGAAAGGGTTGTTCGACCCCCAAAGGGGTCCCGACCCCCAGGCTGAGAACCACTGAGCTCAGGCGTCAAATGTTCTTTCCAGGGGACGTGCCTCATGACCTGGTGGGGATGGTAGACTTTGCAGGTATTGCAGAGTCTTTTCAAGGGCCAAACCTGTTCCCTGTTTCCAATATACTGAGGCCCGGTCCCTCTGAAGGGTGCGATCTCTCCCAGGCAAGTTGTGAACCCAAAATAATCTCTGCTACACAAAGGTGGCCTTTCATGATTCTGAAGTCTGATGAACATTTTGTGTTCTCTATTGACCTTTTTAGAGTGCAAAAGTCCAAACATGTTGTGTCCCACCCTTAGGTGAGCCATGGTTTTCACCTGGAAGTTCTGAAGGATAGAATTCAATTTCCGTTCTTCCACGAAACGGCTCCCAAGGAAGAGGCCCGGTACTTGGGAATTGTCACGCTGCTCCTGCATTTTCGGTGGACGTGGGTCGGTCTCATTGCCCAGGAGAATGACAATGGGGACGTGTGCAGGAGGACCTTGACGGCTCTCATGCTCAGGAGTGGCGTTTGTGTCGCCTTCTCTGAGACTATCGCAGAACGTGGTGTCCACTTGGCTACTTGGTCAAGGGAAAGAGTAGGCCGCATGAAATCAGTTCTCAGCCAGGACCAAGTGAATGTGTTCGTCTTCTATGGCGACGTTCCATCCATGTTGCTTCTTGAACTATACATAGAATTGATTGAATATCAGAAGAAAGTCATCCTGGGTAAAGTTTGGATCACAACCATTGTATTGGACTCCCTCTTGAGCTTGGCCTGTTCTCAAGTTCCCTTCAAGAGCCAGAGGCACGGATCTCTCTCTGTCATCAGCCAGACAAAGAAAAGGGCGAAGTATCCCCACACACACACGAATGTAACCCTCTTATAAAGACAATGATGAAGGAAGCTTTTGATCCTTTCTATTCAAAGCCTGTTTTCTCTGAGAGAGGGCACCTGAGATTCAGAGAACGAGAGAGTCTGGAGGCCAGGCCCTGGGAGACCCTGAAAGAAGACCTGCCCCCTCGGGCTCACAATATCTACACCAGTATCCATGTGGTGGCACATGCAGTACATGCTGCCTACGCATCCAGGCCTCAGCGGATGATGGGGATGCGTGGAGACAGCCTGAAACATAACCGAATAAAGCCTTGGCAGGTATCCGTTTCCCATGACTGATGAACCTACGCAGCTCTTTTTCTTTGGGGACGGTCCAGGGGTGTCCCGGTGGCTTTATGGCTGGGGCTTGCAAATTTCTGAGGTGCCCTTCCTAATTATTCCCAGCAGAGGAGTTGCCTGTTTTATTGCAGTCAATGAGTCAACATCTACCAAGATAGCCCTCTCCTGCTCAGTTTTCACTACTTTGGTCTCCATCAACCTCTATTTAGAATTAGGACTTAGAATTAGGTGCATAACTTCGCACATGCCCACCTTGAGCGCCCCTAGCCTGGACCCTCACCCCACGGCTCTGGAGCTTCTCAGAGTTCTCCCTGAATAATATAGGGCCATCTGCATTCTTGGTCACTCAAGGCGTATTTCCTCCCAAGACCAAATCACTAATAAAGAAGTTAAAAGCATCCTTCCTGCAGTTCGCAACTACTGGCCTCCTTCCCATTCGGATTCACTCCCTGTTTCCTGCTTTACTTAAGCATTTTAGTCCACAGAATGACTTGTCCTCTTCTCCCATCCACGGCCTCCTTTTGCTGCCTTTATCAACGGTTTCTTAGATTCGCATGGCTCTGGTTGTCGAGGGAAAAGGCTCTCGCTGTAGTGTTGTTGCCATTCATACAACAAGGAAATGTGAGAAATGAACACACCACGACAAGGACTTCACGGGGGCGTCTCCTGTGCTCAGGGTCTTTTCTCTGATTCCAGCTCCACCCTTTCCTGAGACGCTTCTGGCTTCAAAACACATCTCTGAGCGGAGCGGACTTGGACGAGAACGGGGACGAGGCAGACCACTTAAACGTTGTGAACCTGATGGTCTTTCCCAATGGTTCCATCTGGATCCTGAAAGTTGGGGGCATCGAAAGACAGGCCTCTGGGGAGATGAAGGTGGCCCTTGAGCAGGATGCGATTGTGTGGCCCCCCCGGTATAAGCAGGTGGGGGAAAGAAGGTCTTGCAAAGCATAATACTCTGCACAGCACAACACACTACAGAACCATGAGATTTTTTCATAAACGTCATCCATGTGATAAGCAATAAGCCAAAGGAATGCAAAAATTAATCAAACAACACGTTTTATACAATATAGATGCATACATTCCATAGCATATGGAACACGCTTCATTCCCCCAGACCAATGCTCCTTGTCTTTATGCTAGAGGATGCCGTCTTCCAGGTGTACCCCAAGCTGCCCCCCTGGACACGTGAAGGTGGTCCTGGAAGGGAAGCCCATCTGCTGCTACGGCTGTGCTCCCTGTGCGGAAGGAACCATCTCCACGCAGGCAGGTGGGTCACCGGAGAAAAGGAATGCAGTGAACACTCCAGATTAGCTTGGCTTCTTCTTTATAAAAAACTAATTAGTGACAGTCTGACTCCGAACACATCCCTGCTGCAGGCCACTTTGGTCTTGGCCCCTTCCTCTCTCACACAGACAGAGACACACTCATACAGTCTCCTTCCTCCCCCACTTCCCCTCCCGTCTCCCTCATTCCCTCTTGCTTCCCTGATGTTCCTCTGGCTTGGTGCCTGCCTCTCTGAGTGACCGCTTATCCGTTTATCCTCTCTGCAGGGCTCTTTGCTCTGCGGTATTAAATGGTTAATGATCCCTGGCCCCAGAGAGGTACCCCTGGCCACATCTTAGGCCGGGGCCTTTTTGGTCCTTGCCCTGATCTGATTAAATGAGCTCCTGGGAGAGCTGAGGCTCCTGACAGGGCTGTCAGAGTTCTGCAGGGCCTGCAAAGCGGAGCTCCTCCGTCAGGTCCTTGGTTGAGGCCGGGTTGTTTAAGAGCTTTGGACGCCCCGGGACTGGTTGTATCAGTGACTGAACCCTTTTGGATGGCTGTGGAGGGGCGGGAGGATTTTCTTTCTGCCATCTGAAGATTTATGTTGGGGATTGGGGATTTTATGGGATTTTGTTATGTTGGGGATTTTATGGGATTTTATGGGTTTTATGGGATTTTATGGGTTTTTATGTAATCCCCTTGAAGGAAGAAATCCGCTACCAATTTTGGGTTATTTGAAATGCCATGTGGCTATTTTCCTTATATTGTATTATTGTGCTTTAATCCGGTTTTAATGGGGTTTTAATGGGAGTTTTTTGGATTGGAACCTGTGTTGTAACCCACTACGAGCCAGTTTGCCAGAAGTGGTAGGCAATAAGTTCAGATAACAACAACAACAACAAGAACAATCCGCTTTGAGTAGTGGAATAAATAATTAAAATGAATAAATAAGACTGAGATGTATTTGATATTGAAGTTCCTCTCCTCTGTTCCAGACGCAGAACATTGCACCAAATGCCCAGAAGATCAGCATCCCAACAAGGGCCGGACTCAGTGCGTTCCCAAGGACATTACTTTCCTGTCTTACCTGGAGACGCTGGGGATTGTCCTTGTTTCCTTGGTCCTGTTCTTGTCCATCGTCACCCTTCTAATTTTAGGACTCTTCATTAAGTACATTGAGACGCCCATAGTCAAAGCCAACAATCGGGACCTCACCTACGTTCTCCTGGTCTCCCTCCTGCTGTCCTTTCTATCCTCTCTTTTGTTCATTGGCCAGCCAAGGACGCTGACCTGCCTTATCCAACAAACCACCTTCAGCACCATCTTCTCTGTTGCTGTCTCTTCCGTGTTGGCCAAAACCATCACTGTGGTCATGGCCTTCTTGGCCACCCAACCAGGAAACAGGAGGAGGAAATGGCTGGGAAACAGACTGGCCAACTCCATTGTCCTCTTGTGTTCCAGTTTTCAAATTGGCCTCTGTGTTCTCTGGCTGGTCATCTCTCCCCCTTTCCCGGAGTCTGACATGAGCTCCCTTCAGGGACAGATCATCCTGCAATGCAACGAAGGGTCTGTCTCCATGTTTTACACAACCCTTGGCTACCTGGGCCTCTTGGCTGCCATCTCGTTTGTGGTGGCTTTCCTGGCCAGGAAGCTTCCTGCAGCCTTCAACGAGGCCAAGCTGATCTCCTTCAGCATGCTGGTCTTTTGTGCTGTTTGGGTGTCCTTTGTGCCTGCCTACCTGAGCACGAAAGGGAAGTACACAGTACTGTGCAGATCTTCTCCATCCTGGCCTCCAGTGCTGGGCTGCTGGGCTGCATCTTCCTTCCCAAGTGCTATATCATTCTAGTGAGGCCTGACTTGAATACTAAGGAGCATCTCACTGCAAAAAGGAAGCCTAACTCTTAGTAGATCGTTTTATTGATTGCAATGTGTTGTCTAACACATCAGCAAAATTCTGGTCTTGGCTAGAAATTTCTGAGATGTTATTCAAAGAATATTCTTATTCCTTCACATTAATAAAATAGAATAATAGAATCATAGAGTTGGAAGGTGCCATACAGGCCATCTAGTCCAACCCCTTGCTCAACGCAGGATCAGCCCTAAGCATCCTAAAGCATCCAAGAAAAGTGTGTATCCAACCTTTGCTTGAAGACTGCCAGTGAGGGGGAGCTCACCACCTCCTTAGGCAGCCTATTCCACTGCTGAACTACTCTGACTGTGAAAAACTTTTTCCTGATATCTAGCCTATATCGTTGTACTTGAAGTTTAAACCCATTACTGTGTGTCCTCTCCTCTGCAGCCAGCAGAAACAGCATCCTGCCCTCCTCCAAGTGACAACCTTTCAAATACTTACAGAGGGCTATCATGTCCCCTCTCAACCTCCTTTTCTCCAGGCTGAACATCCCTCCTCTGGACATGCTCCAGTTTCTCTACATCTGCTTTCAGTTGTGGTTCTCTAAACTGAACACAGTACTCCAAGTGTGGTCTAACCAGATTGGTAACATCTCTTCATATGATCTGGACAGTATAGTTCTTTTAATGCAGCCCAAAATCCCATGTGCCTTTTCCGCTACTGAGTCACCCTGCTGTCTCAGATCCTTTTCACACTGCCAAAACAAGCCTCACTCATCCTAGTTCCCCATTATCATCAAAAGAAGCACAAAAGGCAAGACACTATATTTGAGTGCAGACACAAGAATCTAGACTGCACTTGGCACTCTGGTGTAATTCCATAATAAACTTACTACTACTACTACACATTGGTCAGGCCACACCCTGAGTACTGTGTGCAGTTCTGGGGGCCTGGGTCTGGAGACGGAGCCTTACGAGGAGAAGCTGAGGTGCCTGGGAATACTCTGTCTGAAGAAGAGGAGGCTGGGGGGACATGATGGCTCCGTTTAAGTCTCTGAGATGCTGAACAAAGTTTTGTTTGCGGTATAAGCTTTTGTACATATGCACACTTCATCTGTATGATAAAGTGTGCATGCACACAAGAGCTCCTACCCAGAATTAAATTTTGTTGGTCTTCAAGGTGCCCCCTGGTCTCAAACCAGTGACCCACCTGAAACTATCTCTGAAGCTGTCACTTAGTGGAGGTCAGGGAACTGTTCCTCTTGGCAGCAGAAAATAGGGCTTGCAATTATGAGTTTAAATTGAGGGCAGAATATTGCCAACTGGATCATAGGAATTTTTTTATAGTCAGAGATTGCAGCAGTGGAATTGGTTGCCTAAGGAGGTGGGGAGCTCCCCCTCACTGGCCGTCTTCAAGCAGCAGCTGGACAGATCCTTCTCCTGGGTGCTGGAGGCTGATCCTGCTTGAGCAGAAGGTGGATCAATGGCTTCTATGATTCTGAAGTATTAGATGGCTATAATCAGTCTCTGATGGGACTTCCATTAAAAATCCTGATCCATTCCATACCCAAACACATCTACTTGTGATTACTTTTTTTCTTTTTTGTTTGCTTTCTAAAGTGGGAATGATAGAATAATTATCGCATTTTTGTATGTGTTTACTAGCCCTCAAGACACTGACCTGGAATGGCTCCTTCTCTACTTTCCCCCAATAGATTTCTGTCATGTTCTGTGGCAAATCTCCCGTAAAGGGCAAACTCAAGTTCTGGCTAGAAGCGCAGTAGTTTATTTAGGAGAGTACAAACAGCATCACAAGACTTCTGCGTTGCTGAAGACAAAGACAAAGGAAAATGGAAAGCAATTCTAAAGGGATAATTCCTCTTCCCCCTTCTGCACACAGTTCAGTTACACAAATCATACTGCAGTGCAATGAAGGGTCCGTGGCCATGTTTTATGGTTCCCTGGGCTACCTGGGCCTCCTGGCTGCCATCTCCTTCGTGGTGGCTTTCCTGGCCAGGAAGCTGCTTGGGGCCTTCAACGAGGCCAAGCTGATCACCTTCAGCATGCTGGTCTTTTGTAGTGTTTGGGTATCTACCTGAGCACAAAGGGGAAATGCATGGTAGCTGTGCAGGTCTTCTCCATCCTAGCCTCTAGCGCTGGCTTGCTGGGCTGCATCTTCATCCCCAAATGCTACATTATCCTCCTAAGGCCCAGCTTGAATACTAAGGATCATCTAATGACCAGAACTAAAGGTAGCGTCTGATTCTTCATCCATTTTTTCTAATTATGTCACATTCAGCATGGCACCTTTTGTATTATATGTATCATCTTGGAATGAAATGACTCATCTAGTATTGTGAGAAACAGCTCTCTTTCCCCATGTTATGAAAGAATGGACTAGCGATGCCAACCCCAAGGTGGGACCTGGAGATCCCCTGGAACAATAGCTCATCTCCAGGCTACAGAGATCAATTCGCCTGGAGAAGACGACTGCTTGGGAGGGTGAACTTCGTAGCATCGGCTCAATAGCAAATACTTGAACTGAAATATTGGATTAGAAGGAAACACTGGTGTCATTTAACTCATAAATTCCATTTTTCTGGGTTCTTGGATTGCTGTGCTCTGAGTGTGAAACCTAGTGAACCCAGTGTGTGGGCATCTTACAGGGTTCTTTATAAATCTGTAATTTATTGATATGTTATTGACATTTCCAGAGCGCCCCTCAGAGCTCAGCATGTTCCCTGTAAGAATAAATCCTCAATACTCAGTCAGGACTTCGACCACTGTTCACTAACCAGTTTTTAAATCTAGGACTTGTAGCGTCCAGATCATACTGGCACCTAGAGAAAACAATTTTATTCTTTATATATTACTGATTTCTCTTTTCCTTTCCTCATGGCTCAAAAGGGATGGCAAATCTCAATGAAAACCTCTCCCGAACATCTCTCCCGTCACCTCCTCTGGGGCTGCAGTCCACAAAGCTAGAATTATGACATAAAAGGCTCAAGCTGGGGCCGATCAGCCAACCTGTAGTCATGGAGCAGCTAGCCGGTGGAGTTGTGCCCAAGGGTCGTGATTCATGTATTTGGGAGGAGGTCTCTGGACAGGTGGCTTTAAAGGTGATGACCAGAACTGGGAAATTGGTCCTCAAACAAACCGGCAGTCAAGGCAGCGGTTTTAAATTAAGTGAAGTAAATCTTTATGGCCCGCCTTTCTTGAATGCTCCGGGCAGGTAACAACCTAAAAAGGACAGTCAATACAAATATTAAGACTTATATGCTCATCAAAACATTTGTGTTTCAGTTGCCCCCCCCCACTAGTTTTTGTTGGGAGGGGGGTGGATCCTTAGAGGCAAGAGATGCTCTCCCTGGCTGCCCCCCAACAATAAGTGGGCCCCACATTCTGGATCAGCTGCAGAGAAGAATTTCCAGTTGCCTTCTAGGGATCCTGGGGAGTTGAACTGTAAGGGCCTGTTACTATTATAAGGGAGTGTATGAAATAACACTCTGCCATTAATAACACATCTTTCACCACTAGATGGCAGGGTAGGATAACCATATTTTATTTATTTGGTTTATTTATTAAAGGGAGCGATCTGCAAACATCTGGAGGACAATTTAGTGATCCAGGGAAATCAGCATGGATTTGTCTCCAACAGGTCCTGTCAGACCAACTTTGACCAAGTAACAGGTTTGCTGGATCGGGGAAATTCAGTTGATGTCATTCACTTGGATTTTAGTAAAGCTTTTGACAAGGTTCCCCATGATGTTCTGATGGATAAGTTGAAGGACTGCAATCTGGATTTTCAGATAGTTAAGTGGATAGGGAATTGGTTAGAGAACCGCACTCAAAGAGTTGTTGTCAATGGTGTTTCATCAGACTGGAGGGAGGTGAGTAGTAGGGTACCTCAGGGCTCGGTACTTCTTAACATATTTATTAATGTTCTAGATGAGGGGGTGGAGGGACTACTCATCAAGTTTGCAGATTACACCAAATTGGGAGGACTGGCAAATACTCCAGAAGATAGAGACAGAGTTCAACGAGATCTGAACACAATGGAAAAATGGGCAAATGAGAACAAGAAGCAATTTAATAAAGATAAGTGTAAAGTTCTGCATCTGGGTCAGAAAAATGAAAAGCATGTCTATTGGATGGGGGACACGCTTCTAGGTAACACTGTGTGTGAACGAGACCTTGGGGTACTTGTGGATTGTAAACTAAACATGAGCAGGCAGTGTGATGCAGCAGTAAAAAAGGCGAATGCCATTTTGGGGTTTATCAACAGGGGCATCACATCAAAATCACAAGATGTCATAGTCCCATTGTATACGGCACTTGTCAGAACACACCTGGAGTACTGTGTGCAGTTCTGGAGGCCTCACTTCAGGAAGGACGTAGATAAAATTGAAAGGGTACAGAGGAGAGCGACGAAGATGATCTGGGGCCAAGGGACCAAGCCCTATGAAGGTAGGTTGAGGGACTTGGGAATGTTCAGCCTGGAGAAAATAAGGTTGAGCGGGGACATGATAGCCCTCTTTAAGCATTTGAAAGGTTGTCACTTGGAGGAGGGCAGGATGCTGTTTCCGTTGGATGCAGAGGAAAGGACACGCAGTAATGGGTTTAAACTACAAATACAACGATATAGGCTAGAGATCAGGAAAAAGTTTTTCACAGTCAGAATAGTTCAGCAGTGGAATAGGCTGCCTACGGAGGTGGTGAGCTCCCCCTCACTGGCAGTCTTCAAGCAAAGGTTGGATACACACTTTTCTTGGATGCTTTAGGATTTTTATAATGCCCCTTTTATAACAACATAAGCAATAAGCAATGATAAAAAACATAAACAAAAAATTGCGTCCAATAGCACCTTTAAGGCCAACAAAGATTGATTCAAGGCATAAGATTTCGAGTGCGTAAACTCTTCCTCAGACTAAATGGGACAAGGATCCTAGGCATACAGATATGTAGAAAGGGTAAATTAATGGCAAATTAGTAAACTGTGTCATAATATCCAAATTAAACCATATGATGCCATATGAAGTCTTTGCTAAAACAGCTAATCAGTCCTTTTGAGTTCAGTTGTCGTTCACAAAAACATTGGAGAAATAAAACTGTCCACATTAGTAATTAATGGCAGAACATTTCCTAGTTGTTGCTGGGCCCCTCCATCTCCACCTAAGCATGGAAACATCCCTGCAAGCGGCAAGCTGAGCTGGGAGGTTACCTTGTCCTGAGACCAGAGAGTAAAATGCCAAATTACATTACTAACATCATAGTACAGTCACATTGTCCCACATAAAATAAATTAAAAGGAAGAGGGGATTGTAAGGAACGAGGATATAAGAGTTAGACTCATAGAATCATAGAGTTGGAAGGGGCCACACAGGCCATCTACTCCGGGGAATGGTAGAGGACAGGAAGGCCTGGAGGATCATTGTCCATGGGGTCGCGATGGGTCGGACACGACTTCGCACATAACAACAACACACAGGCCATCTAGTCCAACCCCTGCTCAATGCAGGATCAGCCCAGAGCATCCGAAAGCATCCAAGAAAAGTGTGTATCCAACCTTTGCTTAAAGACTGCCAGTGAGGGGGAGCTCACCACCTCCTTAGGCAGCCTATTCCACTGCTGAACTAGACTCATAGAATCATAGAGTTGGAAGGGGCAACACAGGCCATCTAGTCCAACCCCCTGCTCAACGCAGGATTAGCCCTAAGCATCCTAAAGCATCCAAGAAAAGTGTGCATCCAACCTTTGCTTGAAGACTGCCAGTGAGGGGGAGCTCACCACCTCCTGAGGCAGCCTATTCCACTGCTGAACTACTCTGACTGTGAAAATTGTTTTAGCATAGAGGTTCGCATGCATAGTGAGATAAAAAACCCTTGTCCTTGTTGAGTCCAGGGTAGGCCATTGTTTTGAGTCTTGTAATCATTTGCATTTCTGCCTTCTCCCTTAGCAGTCTCTTACTGGATAGTGAGGTCAGTCTTTCTCAGTTTCTACCCCCTGAAATACTCTTTAGGCTGCGAGAATCCCCAGAAGTGGAGCAATGCTGCAGGATGAGGCTGGGAAGCAGAGCCCCCTTATCTGCCCCGCCAGGGCCCTCCCCACCCCACCCCACCCCACCCCACCCCACCCCACCCCACCCCCTCCAGGCCCCACACTGGCCATCTGGGGAGGGGGGGGCAGGCGGACATGATCATGCGCGGTCCTTATCACCCCATGCGTCTTAACCATTTATCTATGCGCGCGTGTGGGGGGGGGGGCGGGGCCCACAGGCTCTCCGGGCGCGGCTTCAGGTTCCCCTTTGCGCAGCCGCCGCCCTTGACCCCGCGGAGCCTCCGGGAAGGGGGCAGCGAGTCGGAGGGCTAGACGGGCCACGCGGGCACTTCCGGTCTCCGCACGACCTTTGCCGGGAGGCTGAAGCGGCCTCGCCAGGCGCCCCCCCCGCCGCCCCCCCCGGTGAGTGAGCCGGGCATTTTGTTTTTTTTGGGGGGGGGGCAGGGACCCCGCTGCTGGCTGCCCGTGGGGGGGGGAGGGGTGGGGGCGCCTTTCTCCCCCCGACCCGCTGAGGTTGGCCGCGAGGGCCCCCCCGGGGGAGAGCCTGGCGAGGTCCTGCCGGGGGGGCCTAAAAGCGGGGGGGGGGAGGGGGGTCCTTGAGCACCCAGCCCCCCCCCGCGCCCTCCCGGGTTGGGGGCGTCCAGGAGCGCGTGGAGGCCGAGCCGGGCAGGGGGGGGGTCGGGGGTCGCTTTCCTCCTCCGAGCAGCGGAGCTGAAGCAGCGAGCGGTGAGCCCCGGAGGCCGGCACCCTTTGCAGCTGCTCCTGCAGGACCCCTGCTCCGGGGGGAGGGGGAAGGGGGCTGGTCGCTGCCACCCGCTGTCATGCCCAGAGTCCTCCAGGCCCCCCCTGGAGAGTGGCAACCCTCTGCCCCCAGCCTTTCGAGGGCCACGGTGACGGGAAGCCGCTTGGCGTCTCTGGGCAGGGGAAAGTGGGGTATGGAGGCCGCCTCTTCTCCTCCGCTGTGGAGACAAGGCACAGTTCTGCCTCCGGGGGATTCATCCGCCCTCTTCGTTTTCCACGCAGGAAGGCCGGGGGGCCGAAGGGCAGAGTCGGGGCCCCCAGTCCTGGCTTGCCGCCCACGTGGCTGAGCGGGAAAGAGAGCCAGAGGTTTCGAAGAGAGCCCTTGGGGTTATTCCCTCAAAGGAAGTGGCTGAGAGCTGCCACATGCAGATAGAGACAGACCGTCCCGCTTGGCCTCCTTTGTTTAGCTGAAATTTCTTTTGAGTTAATTTCAGCCCACTGATTCTGGTCCGGCTCTCTGGGGCAGCAAACAACTCCGCTCCACCCTCTGTGACAGCCCTCCAGGTACTTGAAGATGGCTCTCCTGTCACCTCTCCATCGTCTTCTCTCCGGGCCGTGCTCGATCCCCGGCGTTTCCAGTCGAAAGGATCTAGTAGGAGGTGGCTGGAAAGACCTCTTCTGTCTGCTGCCTTGATGAGCCATAAGCCTCCTCCTCATTCATTCTAATCAAGTATCAGGAAGGCCAATTCAGTTTCCTGCCGTTTAGCATGTTCTGGCACACTCGTGTGGCTCACGGCCCATGGCCCAAAGTGTAGAGTTTCGGCAGTTCATTTCCTTCTGGGACGAACAAGCATTCAGTGGGAAAGCACCTTCGCTGAGATGAGGATGCTCCGAATGTCGTTCAAAACCCCATTTGACACACCGTGTTCTCTTGCAGGCTGAAAGCAATAGGAAGCAGATGCTGACGTCTCTTTTAACAACATCCGAGGTAAATATGAACTGTATTTGTCCATATTCATCATTCCTGGGAGTTGGTCCTAACTTTGTAGCTCATTGCAAACAATGCTCATTGCAGGGTTTGGGCCATGTTTTCCTCTCATAATGGGAACTGTTTTCGATACAGTTGAGTCCAGTGAGGAGCTCCCTCTGCTGCTCCCATAGCATAAGAACAGATCAGGCCCCTGAGCGTCCATCTGGTCCAGCCTCCCGTCTCACACAGGGGCCAGCCAGTTCCTCTGAAGGGCCAACAATGAGGCAGAGGGGCCAAGGCCGTCCGTCCCCTGATGCTGCCTCCTGGCTCTGGGATCCAGTGAATTAGTGCCTCTGAATGTGGAGGTTCCCCTCAGGCACCATGGCTGGTAGCGACTGACAGAAGTGGAGTCACTGCTGGCTCATAGAATCCCAGAGCTGGAAGGAACCTCCAGGATCATTTAGTCCAACCCCCTAAAATGCAGGAAACTCACAACGACTTGCGGGCTTCCCCTCAGCCACTAAACCTATGAGGCAAAGGCCCCTCAGTGGCCATTAGCCACCAGGTGAACGCTGTCTGGGGCAGGGAGTTCTGCCTTGGTGTTCAGGGGAGTCCCAATGGAAGGGCTTTTGGTGTCCTGGCCCAGCCTGTATGTCAGTTCATGAATTTGGGGAGGCCCTGTGACAAACTGGGTTATTCTCACTCAGCCTCATTGGACTGCTTAATTCTCCAGCTCGCCACTTGCAGGTCTGCGGGTAAGGTGGGGTCTGTCTGCTGGGTAGATAGGCTTTCTCTGAGCATTTAGGTAAAGGAAGTAGAACATGTGGTCACAGGCTGGACAGTCGCCAACTTCAGATTTCCCAGTGGCATTCAAGAGACCACTGAGAGCCAGCACGGAATGGTGGTTGAGAGGGGCAGCCTCATCTGGAGAAATGGTTTGATTCCTCGAGTCCTTTAGCTTGTTCTGAGCCTAGTGCCTGGATTCAAAGCAAAGAGCGAGAGTCCAGGAGCACCTTAAAGACTAACACTATTTCTGGCAGGGGAGAAGCTCTCGGGAGTCCCTGCCCACTTCTTCAGGGATTGAACAGCGACTCACGAAAGTTCCTCCCCTGCCACGGATTGTGTTAGTCTGTAAGGTGCTCCTGGGACTCTTGCTCTTTTCTCCTGGTAGGGACAGATTAGCACAACCACCAATCTGGATCTGGATTCAAAGAGTTACTCGTCCCTGGGCCGTATCCTACCATTAAAGTGACCTGCTCAAACAGATCAGAGTCTGATGGGAACTTAACATCCAGGTCAAGAATATTAGGATCCAACTTTTCCAAATTCCTTGGAATATAAATACTTTGGAGGGCATTAAATATTGATTATTACCTTTGTGTGTAAATTGTGCCAATTTGCTATAACTTTCAGAGAACAGATATTTTGCTGTTAAGGCAAAGAGAGGTATTTCCTCACTTACAGGAAACACTGAACAAGATTTTAAAAAATATATATTAATAGTACTTCGGCAGTAAATTGGCAAATGATAAAGGGAATTAAGTAAATGGGGGGGGGGGCTGATATTATAAGCCTCCATAAGACAGAAGAATCAGAAAGTGAAGTACAGGAACAGGTTAGATGGGGGAGTAAAGCAATTAGAAGATAAGCATAAACAATCTGTAAATGAAGAAATTAGACAACAACTATTCAGAAAATAAAGTTTGAATCCAGGGGCACCTTTAAGACCAACAGATCTTTATTCAAGGTCCAAGTTTTCATGTGCATAGTACACTGCCTCAGACACAGTGAAATGAGAATTACAAGCCCCCACATATAGGCAGAGGGTGGCCCATGCATTAATACACAGCATAACGAAGATGGTTAACAGAGACAAGGTCCTTACAGGAATAACAAACTAATTTCATAGGATTATTATTTGCCTGGGTTCATCTCGGGGTGGGGGGGCACAGTAAAGGAAATAAAAATGTCAAGCTTAGAGGCTAATGGACAGATGCATTCCCAATTGCAGAATGGTGACAGTAATGTAGCCTTTCTTGACTTTTTTAACCCTTGATAAACCCCTGAAATATTTTTCAGGCATCGAGAAATCCCAGAAGTGGTCCAAGATCATGAAGAATATGATTGGGAAACATAGCTGAGGTCCCTCCCCCTCCCATTCGCTCCAGGCCTCTCATTGGCCATTTTGGGAGCGAGGGGCGGATCGACATGACCACATATGGCCATATCACCCAATAAATGTTTAACAAATGTAATATATATATTAAAATTAATTAACTCCCGTTCTTTCATTAAGGAATTGTTTATTTGTTTAATTAAGCCACGTGGGTTATACAGCCAGGAAATCTGGGGATCATCTGGCAGCCAAGCAAGGGACATTCGGGGGTGGGTTGCCATGGCCTGCCTCTGCATCATGACCCCCCCCCCCCCCCCCCGTGTTCCTACTTGGAGGTCTCCTCTCTAGATACTAGCCAGAGTCAACCCTGCTTAGCTTCCAGTATCTGATGGGATCAGACTTGCCTGGGCTATCCAGATCTGGGCTTTCTTAAGGAAGAAAAAACCAATCTCACCAGGTCATGGAGGCTTGAGGCTGATCCTGCATTGAGCAGGGGGTTGGACTAGATGGCCTGGATGGACTCTTCCCACTCTGAGATTCTGTACATGGCACTGTACTATTTCCTACAACAGCTGTGAAAAGGGATATTGAAAACATGACACCTTAGTGTTTTCTCGTGTCTTATTCAAAATGGTAGTTAATTATAGAATCATAGAGATGGAAGGGGCCATACAGGCCATCTAGTCCAACCCCCTGCTCAATGCAAGATCAGCCCAAATTATGATTTTTCACTGATTCCTGCCGTATCTATCTCCATTTTCCTACAGAGAGAGATTGACAGAGCAACAGGAAAAGAGAGGGAGGACTGGAGCAAGCCAGGACTGGAGGAAGGAACCCTCTACTTCTGTGGGAAAGGGCTTGGGGAAGATGGACAACCTCACTGAGTATCAAGGAGTGCAACCAGATGAAAAGCCGTGTAAATCAGAGTGCGGAAATAGCTTCAGTGAGGAGGAGTACCTCACTCTCTGTCAAAGGATCAACGCAGGAGAGAAAAGATTTGAATGCACAGAGTGCGGGAAGAGTTTCAAGCAGAAGGCCAACCTAAACAAGCATCACAGGACCCACACAGGGGAGAAACCTTACAAATGCTCTGAGTGTGGGAAGGACTTCAGCCAAAAGGAGTATCTCAATATCCATGAAAGAATCCACACAGGGGAGAGACCATATAAATGCTTAGAATGTGGAAGACGGTTCTGTCAGAAAGAATACCTCACTATCCATGAAAGAATCCACACAGGGGAGAAACCCTATAAATGTTTAGAGTGCGGAAAGAGGTTCTGTCAGAAGGAGTACCTCACTATCCATCAAAGAATCCACACAGGGGAGAAACCGTATAAATGCATAGATTGTGGGAAGAGCTTCAGTCAGAAGACCAACCTGACCAGCCACCGAAATAGTCACACAGGGCAGAAACCATATAAATGCTTGGAGTGTGGGAAGAGCTTCAATCAGAAGGCCCACCTGACTAGCCACCAAAACACCCACACAGGAGAAAAACCCTATACGTGCTTAGAGTGTGGGAAGAGCTTCTGTCAAAAGGCCAACCTTACTTCCCATCAAAAAACCCACACAGGGGAGAAGCCGTATACGTGTACCGAGTGCGGGAAGAGCTTCAGCAAAAAAGCCAATCTTGCTTCTCATCAGAAGACCCACACGGGGGAAAAGCCATACATATGCTCAGAGTGTGGGAAAAGCTTCAGCCATAAAGCCAATCTTAATACTCATCTCAATACCCACAGAGCAGAGAAGCCGTACAAATGCTCAGAGTGTGGGAAGAGCTTCAGCCACAAGCCGACCCTGAACAGCCATCAAAGGACGCACACCGAGGAGAAGCCGTACAAATGCTCAGAGTGTGGAAAGGCCTTCAGCCAGAAAGCCAGCCTCCGTACTCATCGGAATACCCACAGTTACACTTGATTCAGGCAAGGTGCCCGGGTGCCTGGCCGCCTCTGAATGTGCGCTTGATATAGGGTCGTGTGTCTGGACTTCTCGGACCTAGATGTGGAAAGGTCATTGACTGGCTCAAGCTGGATGGCAAATGCTGCTGGCAAGAAATCAATGCAGAGTGTTGACTGAGGGAGTAGCTGGACTCTTCCTGAGCCAAACTCATTTAGGCCAGATGTTCTTCACAACTGTGAGCTGATGTGAAATCTACCGTTTCTTGGCAAGGGAAATGGATGGATCCCGTCGACCTCTGTGCTCGGAGAACCTTGTTTGATCACAGCAGAAAAACTTATAGGATTCAACCGGAAATGTTCTTGGAAGGAAACTGGTCAACCTGATACGGTTCAGGCGAGGTTTTTAGAGGGAAACTGCCTGGGTTCTTCAGATGGATGCATTATGTGGAAGAGGAAAAAAGCACAACCCTGCTGCTTCTCCAGGACTTCTCAGGGGCTTTCTAGACCACCAGAACTCTGCTCTGGTTCGGCCTCCCTTGGAGTCCTGTGTTCAATTTTGGGCACCCCAGGTGAAGAGGGATGTAGACAAACTGGAGCGTGTCCAGAGGAGGGTAACAAAAATGGTGAAGGGTTTGGAGACCAAGACGTATGAAGAAAGGTTGGGGGAGCTTGGTCTGTTTAGCCTGGAGAGGAGACGACTGAGAGGGGATCTGATAATCATCTTTAAGTATTTAAAAGGGTGCCATATTGAGGATGGAGCAGAGTTGTTCTCTCTTGCCCCGGAGGGACGGACCAGAACCAATGGGATGAAATTAATTCAAAAGAAATTCTGTCTAAACATCCAGAAGAAGTTCCTGGCAGTTAGAGGGGTCCCTCAGTGCAACAGGCTTCCTCGGGAGGTGGTGGGTTCTCCATCTATGGAGATTTTTAAACAGAGGCTGGAGAGCCATCTGACGGAGAGGCTGATTCTGTGAAGACTCAAGGGGGTGGCAGGTGACAGTGGAGGAGCGATAGGGTTGTGAGTGTCCTGCAGAGTGCAGAGGTTGGACTAGATGACCCAGGAGATCCCTCCCAACTCTTTTATTCTATGATTCTATGATAGCCTTCAGGAACACTTTTTGGAGTTTGGGTGATGCTTTTGTGATTCTGCTCCGAGGAAGGCCATGGAAAAGCTCCAACCTGGAGGAATCCTCTAATGGGAATGGCTGCACCAGAGTGCTGAAAGGAGGAACTTCAGAGTCATGAAACGTCAGTGGGGTGACCAATATTTTACTTCATTTTACCTCCACTTTTCTGTATGCCAATAAAGGTATCATTATCAACTCCACTTTTCTCCTCAATGGGGGATCAAAGTGGCCTCCAGCATTCTCCAGTTCTCCATTCTGCCTTCACAACAATCCTGTGATGTAGGTTAGGCTGAGAAGTTGTGACTGGCTCCAGGCCACCTAGCAAGCTTCGGAGGTTGAGGGAGGATTTGAACCTGGGTCTCCTCGATCCTAGTCCAGGGCTTTAACCGCTATGCCACGCAGGCTCTTAATGTGTGGATAACACACAACGCCATCTCCCTTTGTCAACCTCGACAGATGCACGTGCCTGTGGCTAATGATGGGAGTAGAATAACGAGATCAGACTTAAATCGTGGTGTAGAGCAGGCCAGGTGGAAAGCAGAGCCCGAAAGGGCAGGTGAGCTGCCTGGGAGTGTTTCCTGGACATGGCTTGAGTATTACGTTCTCTGACTTTTTGTTCCGTTAAGGTCTCAACATTGCCTTAGTGACCTCCAGATTAGACTTATGTTGTGCTCTGCCGTGGACTCCCCTTGAGCGTGGTTTGGATAATGCAGTTGGGGAGAGGGATTCTTCGACTGGAGCAAGATGATCTTCAGACAAGACTCTACAGGGGGAAGGAGGGAGGGTGGTGGTCTTTCAACGGCCTGGTGTGAATTCTGTTCAGGATTTCCTTGTTTGTCACCAGAGGGAGGTGTGTTCCGCCATTTGTATTTAAGCACATAAGGAGAGCCCTGCTGGGTGAGACCAGTGGTCCATCTAGTCCAGGGGAGGACTGTGGCTCCCCTGGAAGATCACCTGCTTGGCAGGCAGAAGAAGAGCTGGGTATTTTGTACCTTGTTATTCACTACCCAATAGATTCAAATGAGTGGCCGTGTTGGTCTGAAGTCTAGTAGATACCTTTAAGACCAACAAACCTGAAAGAGTCTCAGAGGATCTTACAATTGCTTGCCATTCCTCTCTCTGCAACAGAGACCCTGTGAAGTAAGTGAGGCTGCAAGAACTCTGAGAGAACTGTGATGACCCAAAGGTCCCCCAACAGGCTGCCTGTGGAGGCGTGGGGAAGATCTCGGGTTCAAGTGATGCGGCAGTATGTGATGGGGAAGGCCCTGGAGAGCCACTCCCAGTCTGAGCAGACAGTGAGGGCTTTGATGAACCAGAAGTCTGACTCGGTATCAAAAGACGGCTCCATGGTGTTCAGTGGCCAGTCTGTTGCCAGGGAGGGGCACCCAGCGGGGCTCTCTGGATGTTCGTGGACTATGATTCCCATGAGCCCCTGCCAACTGGCCATGCTGGCTGGGGCTCATGGGAATAGAAGTCCATGAACGTCTGGAGAACCACAGTTTGGCCAACACTGCTCTATGTGAATAATCTGTAATACTGTAACTGCAGGTTTTAAGCTTTCTTATAAAGGACTTTGAAACAAAACAAAACAAAACAAATCCTCAAGCTGGCCCTGCTTAGAATTATTCTATATCATTCTGTAAGCTTAGTCTTCTCGTGTGGTTCCTTGAGTATCTCCTGCTGTATGAGGACATTGTTTTCATTCTGTAAGATGTCTTGAGTCTCCATGGTCAATGGTGGCTAGAAATAAATAAACCTTTAGGGAACATAAAGCTCTATCTGTGTTGGGCATAACTCCCCAGAAAGTAAATATCAGCACCTCAGAACTGACCACTGAGTTTTGGATGTTTGTTGGAGTTGCGGTGCCAGGCATGAAAGAAATCAAAACATCCCACTCCAAGGAGTCCTCAAAAACTCTTCATATTTTGCATTGGAAATTATAGAAGAAGAAGAGCTGGTTCTTATATGCTGCTTTTCTCTTCCCGAAGGAGTCTCAAAGTGGCTTCCAGTCGCCTGGCAGGGGCTCCTGGGAATTGTAGTCCATGGACATCTGGAGGGCCGCAGTTTGACTACCCGTTATGTACCATCAAGTAACTTCCAAGTTACGAATTAACAGCCTCCAAAATTTCCTATTATTAACAGCTTTGCTCAGGTCTTGCAAACTGGAGGCTACGATAGTCATAACTAGGGGTGGGCAGAAATCAGAAAATGTAGTTTGTGCCAGTTTGTTTGCAAACTGAACCGGTTCGCGATTAATGGCCCCACAGGGAACAGAAAGGGAATTAAAGGGACTCTGAATCCCTTGAAATCTATTTTCTGCTCTATCCATGAACCATCCCAAACCGCTTTAAAAGTTCGTGTAAGTTTGTGATGGTAGACCTGTCACAAAATAAAACTTCAGCTTGGAATCCACGAATAAGACAAGATTTGTGACAAATTCTGCTTTGTGATTCAGTTCGTGCCCATTACCAGACATAATCCTCACAAAATATAGCCAGGCATCTCAAAATTGACCACTTTGAAGTGCCAAACATGAAAAGAACTGGAACATCCTGGATCATACAATGTGTAGGACCCCCCCCCCCCCCCAAGAAAGAGCAGTCTGTTGCAAGCATAACTCATCCAAAACTAAAGCTAGGAGCCTCAAAATTGGCTTTTAGATTCAGGATGGAGCAGGAGTTGCTATGCCCAAATCGAAGGGAATTGTTCCATCCTGGCCCGGTTCTTTCCACACACTACCCCCCGCCCCCCCTTCCCCAGGATTAGAATCCAAACAAACCTAGGAGCTTCAAAATTAGCCACAGCATTCAAA
This sequence comes from Paroedura picta, assembly GCF_049243985.1. Taxonomy (NCBI): domain Eukaryota; kingdom Metazoa; phylum Chordata; class Lepidosauria; order Squamata; family Gekkonidae; genus Paroedura; species Paroedura picta. Next base: position 957,590 of record NC_135371.1, on the reverse strand, counting down.
ATGAGCCTGGCTCACATAATGTCCAGTTACACCCCCCCTTCCCGAAGCAGGGCACCCTGGAGACCAAACCAGTTTAATTCTGGGTAGTAGCTTTCATGTTCCTACACCCTTCTTCAGAGAGGACCAAGTATGGGTCCAGGGGCCCAAGAACTTTATATTCAAGGGAGAAACTTTTGCGTTCATGCATGCTTCCTCAGATGCGCATGTACAAGAAAGCTGAAACCTTCTCTATCTGAGACAGGCCATTGGAGAACTGTCTAGATGCAGAACTCCTGGGGCAAATGGACATCAGGTTGTGCAAGGGAACCAACCGAGGTCAACAGCAGGGTAGACGATCGAAGGACATCTGCGTGAACCCGAGTTCTGCAGAAAGAGGTGCATCCGGTTTCCCAACTGATATTAGGGAAGTATGGGGGAAAGCATGAACAAACCAGTGACTCCCTGCCCAAACAACCATCTGCCTGCACCCACATGGCTCTCACATGATATTATGAGATGGGTGCCGGTTGAGAAGACTGCTTGGGTCACGGTTAAGAGCAGTGGCTTCTAATCTGGAGAGCCAGGTTTGGTTCCCCGCTCCTCCTCCACATGCAGCCAGCTGGGTGACCTTGGGCCAATCGCAGTCCTGTTAGAGCTCACAGAGCAGTTCTTCCAGAGCTCTCTCCACCTCACCTACTTCACAGGGTGTCTGTTGCGGGGAGAGGAAAGGCAATTGTAAGCCGCTTGGAGACCCCTTCAGGCAGTGAAAAGCAGGGAACCAGTTCTTCTCCTGCTCTTCCTCGCTGGAAGATGTGTTCTTTGACTTCTTTGAGATGCCATTATTTCTCCCCAGTGGAGAGCCAAAGCCCTTGTGAGATTCCCCTTGCCTCCATTGCACCTTCCCAGCATCCCATGAGGCAAATGAGGTTTTCCAGGATCACGGAGCGAGCTCCCACCGCAGGGGGCCACCAGGAGGTCTGCTGGCAGGGCCAGAAAAAGCTGGGAGGTTTTCCGTTTGGGGGGAAGTGATAAGAATTTACAGCGGCCAAGGTTTACAAAGAGTGGGGACAGTAGAAGGAGAAAAGGCGGCCTCTCTCTCTCTCTCTCGCCTAGAAGGCTGAGAACAGGAGGGGCACCCGTGAAATTGCTGGGCAGTGGATTCAGGCACTAGGGTGGCTCTCTAGATCAGTGGTCCCCAACCTCCGGTCCGGGGACCGGTACTGGTCCGTAGATCAGTCGGTGCCGGTCCGCAGCTCCTCCTCGTCCTCCTCCCTGGCTGCTGCCTCAGGGGCTGCCCTGCCACTCTGCCGCCGGCTCACCTTTGGTGCTCTCCAGCAGCCACCATGGCTGGGGCTCCCCCTCGGCCTGGCACTGCACAGATGCTGCTGGCAGCGCCCCCTAGTGGGCAGTGGGATGTCAGGGGCGCCGGCAGGAAAGCAGGTGGAGCAGGGGCTCAGGCGGCGGCAACGTCCCATGGCAAAAGACTACCTGCCCCCAGGTCTCAGTGAAAATTGTCAAGCATTGACCGGTCCCCGGTGATAAAAAGGTTGGGGACCACTGGTCTAGATGTTGAAGAAGCCGTGGGGAGAAGAGGCCGTTGCAAAGTGCTTTGGGACCCCATGCGGGGGGGGGGGGACCCACTGGGGCTTCAGTGAGGTACCTAAATATATTTGTCTCCCCAGAGAGAAGAGCAGGTTTGATGCCGACCCCTCTTCTGGAACACCATGTGAGAGCCACGCGGCCACAGACCGGCTGACGTTATTTGGTTGGGAAATCCACTCCTCATCCGCTCCCCTCCCTGCCCCCACTTCCCTTTTCTGTAGAACTGTTGGGTCCACGCCTCTGTCCCCCGGTTGACCATCTCCCCTCCTGCTGACCTCTGTCCTCAGACACACCCGCTGCCCCTCTCTCTCTCTGGAACGCTGGGGGGGGGCTGCACTGTGACCCTCAGAGTAAGGCAGAGCAGTGGGCAAAGAAGAGGCCCAACCGTTAGAAGAAAGCAGCTACTTAAGAATCGGAAAGAGTCCAGTAGCTTCTGAAAGGCTAACAAAACCTGTGGCAGGGGAGGAGCTTTTGTGAGACACAGAATCCTGGAGCCCTAAAGTGGGAAGGGCCCGTAGAGGCCATCTAGTCCCACCCCCTGCTCAGGGCAGGATCAGCCTCCAGCATCCAGGAGAAGGATCTGTCCAGCCGCTGCTTGAAGACAGCCAGTGAGGGGGAGCTCCCCACCTCCTTAGGCAGCCCATCCCACTGCTGAACTAGACTCCAAGAATCCTAGAGTGGGAAGGGGCCATGCAGGCCATCTAGTCCACCCCCTGCTCAGTGCAGGATCAGCCTCAAGCATCCAGGAGAAGGATTTGTCCAGCCGCTGCTTGAAGACGGCCAGTGAGGGGGAGCTCCCAACCTCCTTAGGCAGCCCCTTCCACTGCTGAACTAGACTCCTAGAATCCTAGAGTGGGAAGGGGCCATGCAGGCCATCTAGTCCCACCCCCTGCTCAGTGCAGGATCAGCCTCCAGCATCCAGGAGAAGGATCTGTCCAGCCGCTGCTTGAAGACGGCCAGTGAGGGGGAGCTCCCCACCTTCTGAGGCAGCCCCTTCCACTGCTGAACTAGACTCCTAGAATCCTAGAGTGGGAAGGGGCCATGCAGGCCATCTAGTCCCACCCCCTGTTCAGTGCAGGGTCAGCCTCCAGCATCCAGGAGAGGGATCTGTCAAGCCGCTGCTTGAAGACCCCCAGTGAGGGGGAGCCCCCCACCTCCTTAGGCAGCCCATCCCACTGTTGAACTATTCTGTGATTCTGTGAAAGAGAGAGAGGCTGGCTGGCTGTGGAAATGGACTGAGGAATTGAACCCAGGTCTCCAGAGGAGAGCCTGCTGCTCTTGACCACGACACTGACTAGCTGGCCCTGCCTGCCGCTCTTGTTGTGTAGGAAAAGACCTGTTTTTTATACCCCACTTTTTATTACCTGAGGGAGTCCCCAAGCGGCTTCCAATTGCCTCCCCTTCCTCTCCCCAAAACGGCCACCCTGTGAGGGAGGGGAGGCTGCGAGATCTGCAGCTGGTCCAAGGCCACCCAGCTGGCTGCCTGTGGAGGAGGTTTGGGGAACCCGACGCGGCTCTCCGGATCAGAGGCCCACCTAGAACTGGGCACAAGGGCGTCTTTCCTGCTTCAGTGGGAGAGCCCAGCTTTCTCTCAACCCCTGCCGGCACCCCAAAGCCCTTTGCCCCCTCCGCACAACGGGGCAGCCCCATGCTGAAAAGGTCATGGAGTGGGGAAAGTGGGGCCAGCCACCACCCCTTGCCCTCCGAGAAACACAGAAGTCAGGCTGGCAGCTGGCCAAGCCAGGCCCCCTCCTCTCTCCTCCGCCAGGGTGGGGTTGAGTGTGAGGCAACCCTGGCCGGCTATTTAAGCTTCCCCCTGGATGTCGGAGCAGAAGTGGCAGAAGGAGAAGAAGTCGGTGGAGACACTCAGCAGCTTGCTTGGACGTGGACGAGGCTCTTTCCTGATGGGTGGCTGCGCTCGCAGGTAAGGGAGGTGAGGGAGCCGGGCTCCAAGTACGGCATGGAGGCCATGGAGTCCTCTGGGCGGGCACAGGGCAGGGCGCCTGGAGAAGTCTCCTGTTGGGAATTGGAGAGGCGGGCATTTCTTTCTTTCTTTCTTTCTTTCTTTCTTTCTTTCTTTCTTTCTTTCTTTCTTTCTTTCTTTCTTTCTTTCTTTCTTTCTTTCTTTCCTGGCAGAGTCACACACTGGGAGCGTGTAGTAATATAAGATGTTTCTTTATTTATATCTTCGTGTCTTGATTTATATCCTGCCTTTCACCTCCAGAGCCGCTGATGTCCTCCTTCTCCTCCCTTTAAGCTACACAACGGCCCTGTGAGGTCGTGTGATTGGCCCAAGGTCAACACAAACCAAAGAAAAGGGGAGAGAAAAAACTTAAATCCTCCCAAATTGAATTGGGAAATGAGGCTTAAGGTTGGGTCTTGATAGAACACAAATGTGTTTTCAAACAGACCTGTACTGATGCGGGGGGACCAGCCCTGGGGTGAGCGTTTCCTCAGCGTTTGCACTGCCTGGGCCCCTCCCCGCCTGCAGCCAGCCAGCACAAGACGTGGGAGGGAGGGAGGGAGGGAGGGGTTTGGTCCGGGGACTATGTGAGGAACTGAGCAGTTCTTGAGCCAGCGGGACAAGCTGCTGGACGAGAGGCCGGGTGAACTCCTGACAAGTCAGCGATATTTTAAGGGCTGCCTTTTTGCCTGGGGACAGAGGGGGTCCCACAAAGCCCTTTCCCATTTGCACCATGTCATGACGGGGCTCTTCCTCTTCTCTAGATGTTGCCCTTCGATCTGCCGTCCCTGCTGGCCCCCATGTTATAATCCGTGCAATCGAGGTGAGCATTTTGTTTATATTATGCATAGTCTACCAATACCAGTGAGACTCATAAGAATTTGAGTCCGCCCATCTAGTTCCATATCCTGCCTCACCCAGGGGCCAGCCGGTTCCTCTGGAGGGCCCACCACAAGGTAGAGAGGCCGAGGCCTTCCTAAAAACACCAGAAGAGCCCTGTTGGGTCAGGCCAGTAGTCCATTTATCCCTGCCTCCATCTCCCACAATGTCCAACCAGGCATAGAGGCTGAGGCCTTCCCTGATCCTGCCTCCTGCAGCTGGGATTCAGAGGCTGAGTGCACCTCAGTCACCAGGGCTGGTAGCCATTAATAACTTATCCTCCACGAATCTGTCTAGTCCCCCTTGAAAGCTGTTCTCGCGGGCATTGTGACACAAAGACATCAAGCGATGTAATACTGAATCGACCACTGGAGGGAGCACAACACGCACAGAACAGAAAATACACAACAGGAACAGGCAAGCGAGGCCAATGAGAACGTGGAGATGCCCTTGGGCCAGGCAGGGGTAGGAAGGTCCGTGCCCTGGGCACAGAGAGACCCACTGAGCACCTCCGAAACCCAGAGGGAAGCTCCCGTCAGCTAATTGAACCTTCCACCACCACGTTAACTGATCCTTCGTTTATTGCCTTTCCTTTTCAGGCTGCTACGGGCCCTTGCAGTGGTAAGTTGATGGGGAGGGGGAAAGGAATCCTTATCCATCCATCGCTGTTTCCTCACGGATGCTCTGCTCTGCTTTGGCTTCCTTACTTCATGGCTGTTTCCAGGACCAGACCCGAAACGCATGCGTTGACGGGGCTCGAGGGTTGCCAGGTCCACTGGTGTTGCTGGTGGGGGGTGGAGGGGGCATCCCGGGAGCTCCCCTTATATTCGCCCCAGAGCCCAGGACCTCCAGCCCAAAGGAGAGGAGATTGCCCTTGAAAAGGACTGGGGTCTTTTCGACCCTGGCCCCGTCTTGTGGGATGTGCTCCCGAGGGAGATCAGGATGGAGCTATTCGACGGGGCCTGTGGTCAGGGCCAAAAATAACCCCCACCAGCTCTCTCTCAGTAGCGATGCCAGAATATTCCAATGAACTTGCCCTTCTGCCTTCGACATGTCAGCTCTCTCTGTCCCTTTTGCAGGGGCTGCTGCTACTGAAAGAGACCCACCAAAATGGCACACCGGTGAGTTTACATTGCTGGGGGGGGGGGTTGGGGGACTCACATTCGGCTCTTGAGGAAGCTCTGGAGCAGGGGTGGCCAAACTGTGGCTTTCCAGGTGCCCATGGACTACAATTCCCATGAGCCCCAGGGGCCACCCCTGCTCCAGAGAGTCCATCAGCCCTGAAGTAAAAACAGCAGCAACATCAGTTGCTCTCCAAGCACAGAAAGGCCGGTATTACAACGCAGACTAACAGAATTTGTGGCAGGGGAGGAGCTGTCTGGGGTCACTGCTCGCTTGATCAGGCATTGAGCAGAAAGGGATGAAAACTCCTCCCCTGCCTCCAATTTGGCTCGTCTTTAAGGTGCTCCTGGACTCTCCTGCTCCAGGATGACCAACACGGCTACCCGTCTGGGTGTATCTCCCTGGGAGGCACTGCATTTAGCCGCACAGAATGGAGCTCTGCCCACCTTGTGACAGAAGGGCAGGTGGACTCTCATCCTAGCTGCACCTGAGGAAGTGAGAGGGGACGCCTGACAGCTCCTCCCCTGCCCCAGATTTTTCTGCTCCTGGCCTCTGGCTCTTTTCTGCTGCTACTGCAGACTAACCCAGCGACCCCCAGAACTAGTTTCACATCCTAGCCACGTCAGCATCACGCTGGCCCCACTGAGAACAGAACCCACTTGATAAAGAGGGAGGAGAGAGGGAGAGTCCTGGCAGACGCTGGCACTGCAGATCTCACAGGTCCCAATGCCTGAATGACCCGTTAGACTGTAAACCGCCATTCAATCCACCATCAAGCCAGTTAGAAGTAGAAGAAAGCAACTGCGGACTGCCCAGAGGTTCTCAAGAAGTGGGGCAGGGGAACTTAAGAGAGGGAGGAACACGGTAGGGCTGTGGGACCACTCCCGAGGAGGCCCCGCTTCCGATCATTTGGCCTGGAGTCTGTCTTGAGACGGGGGGACTGCAAACGTTCCGGGCTTTTCTTCTAGAGTCATGTTTGAGTTATCCATTCTGTCTCTTCCTTTTCTGTTTCAGCGACTCCTGGCAAAAAAGACGGAAGAAAGCGCTGAAGGGCAAGAACTCCTCAGCAGATTCTCCTGGAGTCCAGCGGGTGTGGAATTAACGGCAGGGCCTTCGAGGATGCTTCCTCCCTGGGCTTCGGGAGCAATAAACGCTGCCTGAGGGCATCATTTCGACGTTGTCTCTGGCACAGCTTTATTGGTTTTCTTGCGCAGGTTTCCCAGCACAGCGTCCCACCAGAACCCAGCCCCCGCCCCCCCGGCCCACACACTGGACCCCTCGGCCTCCTCGTGGCTTCCTTAGGGCGGCAGGGAGTTCCCCGCTCCCCTCCAGTAGCCACACAGGGGCCAGAAATCTCTGCCTTCACACAAACTCCTCAGCCTGTGCCCATCATGCCCTGGGGGGAAACATGGAACGGGGGGGGGGGGGAACCAAGTTGGTCTGAAGCAGAACAGATTCGGACTCCAAGGGCACCTCCCTTCATGTGGAATTTTGGGTCTCAGGTTCCGTGTGCAGGCACACTTGGTCAGGAAGAGTGAATTTGAGTCCAGAATATGAACACCAACCAAGTTTAAATCCGGGCATAAGTTTCTGTCTGCATGCACGCATCTTCAGGCCGAACTAAGTTTGAGTCCCAGGACTGGCCCTGCAGAGGAGCCGGCTGGCCCCTGGGGGAGGCAGGATCCCGGACTTCAGCCTTGTGTCCCAGGAACGGCGCTCCGACCCCCCTCACCCTCTTGGTTGCCCTCCAGCTCTGGAAGGGCCTTTGGGAGTTACGGGGTCCAGAACGGAGCCCAGTCTTCCAAATGAGGCTGCAGCATAGAATCCGGGGAGGGCAGGGACCCCAGAGGCCTCCTTCCAAAGCAGGCCTCTTTTCCTGGGGCGGGGTGACCTCTGCCGTCTGGAGAGGAGGGGTCCTTCCGGGGGATCCCCAGGTCCCCCCTGGAGGCTGGCATCCCTAGACCTCCCTGGGGCAGAAGGCCACCGGGGGGGGGGGGCACTGATCTCTGCAGTCTGGAGAGGAGGGGTCATTCCGGGGGATCCCCAGGCCCCCCCTGGAGTCTGGCATCCCTGACCCTCAGGGGGGTCCAAGGCCACAGAGCCCCCCCCAGCAGCCCTTGTTCCGGGGGGGGGGCAGATCTCTGCCGTCTGGAGAGGGGGGGTCCTTCCGGGGGATCCCCAGGTCCCCCCTGGAGGCTGGCATCCCTAGACCTCCCTGGGGCAGAAGGCCACGGGGGGGGGGGCACTGATCTCTGCCGTCTGGAGAGGAGCTGCAATTCCAGGGGGTCCCCAGGCCCTGCCTGGAGGCTGGCATCCCTGACCCTCAGTGGGGTCCAAGGCCACAGAGCCCCCCCCCAGCAGCCCTTTCTCCGGGGGGGGGCAGATCTCTGCCGTCTGGAGAGGGGGGGTCATTCCGGGGGATCCCCAGGTCCCCCCTGGAGGTTGGCACGCGCAGGATTGAATCTGGAATATGGGGGGGGGCTGGGGGGCTGCCCCCCCTTGCCGGTCCTGGCCGCTGCTTGGCGGAGGGAGGGTTAAAGGCAGCGAGTGCGGGATCCTAGAGCGGGAGGCGGGAGGGCGGCGCTGTGACGTCACGTCCGGCCCGGAGTCCCTCCCCCTCCCCTCCCCTCCGGAGCCCCGTCCTGCCGAGCGGGTGAGTCGGGGGGCTGCGGGGAGACCCCAGGGGGGCTGCGGGGGGGCGGGGGTCGCCTGGCCGGCTGCGGAGGGGCTGTCCAGCAGGGTGCCAGCCTCCAGGCGCGACCGGGAGACCTCCCGGAATGAGTGACCCCCCCTCTCCTGGCCACAGAGCTCAGCCCCCCCCCGGAGGAAAGGGCTGCTGGGGAGGGGGGGCTCGGTGGCCCTGTGCCCCAGGGGGGTCCAGGGATGCCACCCTCCAGGCAGGGCCTGGGGATCCCCCGGAATTACCTCCAGGTGTCAGAGGTCAGTCCCCCCCCCAGACACACACCGAAGAAAAGGCCTGACCCTCCCCCCCCTGAGGCCCCTGCCCTCCCTGGGCGCCACCCCCACTCCCCAGGAGTTGCCCACCCTGGATCTGGCCCCTCCCCTCCCCTCCCCTCCCTCTGGGGCTGTGGGGTCCCCTATGGATAATTTCTGGGGTGCTCCGATTGAATTGCACCGCTGAGGAGGGGGTTTGCCGAAGCACTGCCCCCTTGAAGCGTCAAAGAGTTTAGCTATTTCCAGAGCTCTTCCGGGGTTCTCCAGGAGGCCCCGGCCTCCCTGCCCCATTGCTGCCCCATTGCAGGCCCTCCAGGGGAGCCGCCTCTTGCCTTCGCTCCGGGGGGGGGGGTGGCTCCAATGGATGGGGAGAGCTGAAGGGGGCCTCCTCTGCTCTCTCTGGTCCGGAGACCCCCTGGGCTTGCTCAGCGTCGGGCCTTGCGGTTGCCTTCCCAGCTCTCCACTCCATGCCTCAGAAGAGAACGAGATTCGTCTGCCCGGTGGGAGGCTGGCCTGATGAGATGGAACGGCATGAAGCAGCGGGCCCCGAGGCCGACAAAGGAGTCCATACGCTGCACACTGTGAAGAATGAGGAACTCTGGGCTCGATCCGCACCCAGGATCCCGAGCCCAGCCCCGCCCTGCCCCGATGCACGGCCTGAGACCGTCGGGCCCTTTTCCTGCCAGAAGGCTGGGGGGCCCCAGGAGCTTTGCTGCCGAGTCCACGATCTTTGTCATCAGGAGCCGGAGGCCGGAAGGTCCACCAAGGAGGTGCTCGGCCCGGTGGTCCTGGAGCAGTTCCTGGCCGTCGTGCCCCTGGAGATGCAGGGCTGGGTCCGGGAGTGCGGGATGGAGACCAGCTCCCCGGCGGTGGCTCAGGCCGAAGGCTTCCTCCTGAGCCAGGAAGGGCAGGTGAGAACTTTTCCTCCTGCGATCTCCAGAGGGGCTGAAAAGGAAACCGATTATCATACAACACGTCAGCACATTGGACCTCAACAAGGGCCAGGGCCTTTTCAGTCCTGGCCCCCACCTGGTGGAAGGAGCTCCCCGAAGAGATCAGGGCCCTGCCGGAACTTCCACAATTCCGCAGGGCCTGCAAAAGGGAGCTCTTCCGCCAGGCATTTGGTGGGGCCGACTGACCCACAACATCTACAGGTTCCTCCCTCTCCCCCCCCCCCCCCCACCAGATGGAGCGATCGAACCTAACAAGGGAGTGTCAAAGTTATTGTTGAAATACTGTTCTAGTTGTTCTGGCTGGTATGTTATGGTTATATTGATATTGATAGTGTTCTATGTAAGTGTTCCACAGTGTTTTATGTAAACCGCCCAGAGCTGTAGGGAAGGGCGGTATAAAAATCTAAAATAAATAAATATCAAATAAAATAAGTAAACACACACACCAACATTCTTTGTTGGGAGTGTTGTGGTTAAGAGCAGCAGCCTCTAATCTGGAGACCGGGTTTGATTCCCCACTCCTCCTCCACAAGCAGCTAGCTGGGTGGCCTTGGGCCAGTCACAGTTCTGTCAGAGCTCCACTTGTGGGGAGAGGAGGGGAAGGCAATTGCAAGCCACTTGGAGATTCCTTTGGGTACTGAAAAACGAGGTGGTAAAGACAGCTCTTCTTCTTTAGAGCGGATATGAGATGCCTTTGGCTGCCCCTCCTTCCCTTTCCTCATCCCTCTTCCTGCTCCGTATTTTCAGGGTCCGTCAGAAGGGTCGGCTGACTTCCCCGAGGCAGAGTGGGCTCCGCCCGAGCCAAGGCAGACGTCGCCCTACGGGGAACCACTGGGGGACTCTGACGGAGGTGCCCACTCGCCGGGTAAGGGTGATGGTGGGAGGTCTCTAAAATAAAGGAAAGTGTATGTGCAGAGGTGCCGTGTTCCGGCCTGTTGGAGGAGCCCTTCTCTCCTCGCTCTGCCTATGGCTCTGCATGCAGAATGTCCCGTGTTCAGTCCCCGGCAGCCTGGTGTGAGAGCCAGCGCACTGTCATGCTTAAGAGAGGCGGCCTCTAATCTGGAGAACCGGGTCTGATTCCCTACTTCTCCACATGCCGGGTGACCTTGGGCTCATCACAGTCCTGTTAGAGCTGCTCTCACTTGGCAGTTCTGTTAAGGCTCTCTCAGCCCTGCCTCCCTCACAGGGTATCTGTGTATGTAAGCTGCTTTGGGACTCCTTCTGGTAGAGAAAAGCGGCATATAAAAAACAACTCTTCTTAATCCATAGCGGAGGTTTTTGGAGACAAGTTTCAGTGCAGAGAGAGGGGGGGGGGGTTTCCCTTCAAAAACTGAACTATAAAATTAGCTGAAGAATAACAAATTCATTTCATTTTAGGCCTTTGCATCTCCCTCCTGGAATTCTGATCCACCAATACCAGCAGTTGTTGACACTCGTTTCAACATTTTAACAGGGCTTTTTGGGTGGTGGCTCCAGATGTATTCCCTTGCCCTGAGCTTCAGATTTTCTCACTTAGAGCTGTGTGGGGGGGGGGGGGTTAAATTGCTCCTGTGTTGTAAAGCAAATGGAGGCCTAACCATGTGTCAGGAAGAAGTGGGGGGGCTCTGTTTGGGCAGGGGTTTTATCTTGTGTTTATGGCTCTGATGGGTGGTATCATATTAGCTACTGTTGATTCAGCATCGTTTTGGTGGCTTTTAACAACTTGTTTTATTAGGGACGACCATGAAGTACATTTTGGTCCGGGATATCAAAAACCACGTGAACTCATATGAACTGGGAAGCTGGTTTGTGAACTGACCCAGTTCATACCGGGGAGCAGAAAGCAGGGGTTTCAAAATAGCTCAGCAGTATCAGATGGGGTTTTTTTGTGTGTGTTTCTTTTGGTGAAGAGCAGACAGCAGGGGGTTTATCTGCTTTCTTCAGGAACTTCCACAAATGGCAGCAAAATTCATGGAAGCTCATGACAGTTCTTCAGTTCATGAACATTGCTTCGTAAACCACAAACTGCCCAAAATTTGTGATGAAGTTTAGTTCGTCAGCCAGTTCAAGCCCATCCCTAGTTTTTATATCTTTGGAATTGTTTTTAGAAAGCAAGTCTAGAAATAAATAAGTGGAAATGCTCGAACAACCAGATCTACAGACTGGATGAGTAAAAACTCAATAAATTCAGAATAGCCGAGGCACCACTGTAGAACTTTTTGAGCAGGGCTGGGAGCGTTTCCCCCTTGGGGACAGCATCTGTGTGACCTTAATTAACAAGGAAGTTGACCTTAATTAACAAGGAAGTGCAGTTGGGGCTCTGAATGTGGGAATCGACACCAATCTCTTCTGCCCTCCCCTCTCTCCCTCACAGACCGTGGAAAGACACTTCCTGGTTGTTCTGGGCCTCCTCCTCTCTGTGGAAGAGCAAATGCATCGTCTGTGCATCCCGTTGAGGTAGGGAAGAATCCAAGGACCCCTGGCTCATGGACTCTGATGGGTCCTTCAGGAGAGCTCTCAGACACCTTCATGTCTCCTTCTTTCAGGATCTAGTGACCTTTGAGGATGTGGCCGTGTATTTCTCCAAGGAGGAGTGGGCCCTGTTGGATCCGGACCAAAGAGCTCTGCACCAGGACGTCATGGAGGAGAACTTCAGCAATCTGGCCTTTCTGGGTATGCCTCATAAGAGAAGAGCCCTGCTGGGTCAGACCAGCCTCCCGTCTCCCACAGTGGCCAGTCAGTCCCTCTAGACAGCCAGCCACAGGGCAGAGAGGCTGAGGCCTTCGTAAGAACCCAGGAAGAGCCCTGCTGGGTCAGACCAGGGAGGGTCCATCTAATCTCACACGCTGGCCAACCCGTTTCTCTGGGTTTCATGACACCCTGGGGGGTTTTGACAGCCCTGGATTGGTCATGTCAACCCCCCCTCCCCAGAATGGCCAATGATGGGCCTGGAGGGGGAGGGGAGGGGCCCTAGGTGGGCGTGTCCACAGCTACGCTTCCCATCCATATCTTGCACGATTGCACCACTTCCAGGTTTCTCGGTGGGAAAAAAGTTGAGAAAGGGATCTCTGGAGGTCCAGCTGCAGGACAGAGTGTCTGAGGCTTCCCCTGAGGTTGCCTTCTGGCTCTAGGATTATCAGCTGTAGGACCCGGGAACCAAACATTGTCTCCCGGCGGCATCCGTATGGGACCAGGGTAGGAAAGTAGACAAACAGAATACCGTTCCAGACGCCAGGCCTGATGTTTATCTGTCAGGGGAGGGGAGGGGAGGGGAGGGGAGGGGAGGGCTGGGCCGAACTGTCTTAACTGTTGTGGAGCCAATCAGGGAGGAAGTCTCCAGTTGAGCCAATGAGAACACAGGTATTTGAAAATACCAGGAAGTTCCTAATCTGAGCGTGAGAATGGCATGTCTCCCCCAATTCCCCCTCTAGAATAGTCTTCACATGCTGTTGAAATATGTCCGCTACAACAGATCTTGTATATTCCAAAACCAGCCGTGTAGACAGCATCCCAAAGGAGGCCGCACCGTCCGTTGAGACAGGGGCATTATGATGCTGGCTGATTTGCTTTCACTCCCCTTCTTCATAATCCTCGTTGACATTGACATTGACATTGACACTGTATTAAAAAATAGTATCCTTTTTGGATTTCAGTTGTGAAACTGCAAGGTCCGAAACGGGTTAATTCGCTTGTGGGAAACTCGTTTCTTTCTCTTTATTCCAATAGAGAGGGAAAGCAAGAGAGGAGGGAAACAGCAGAGAAAGAAATCCGGAGACCGGCAAGAAAGGAGGAAGAAGTCCGTGGATTCTGACAATTCCCATGAAATTCCAGTTTCAGAGGAAAGTCCCAGAGAATACAGATGCTCAGAATGCGGGAAGAGCTTCAGTCGGCGGACACGCCTGACTTCCCATGAACGAATCCACACCGGGGAGAAGCCATACACATGCCAGGAGTGCGGAAAGAGCTTCATTCAGAAGGAGCACCTCACCTCCCATCAGAGAATCCACACTGGGGAGAAACCTTACAAATGCCCCGACTGTGGAAGGAGCTTCGGTTGGAGCTCACACCTCTCTTCCCATCGAAGAATCCACACCGGGGAGAAACCCTATATATGCCCCGAGTGTGGGAAGACCTTCCGCCAGAAAGGGGGCCTCACTTCCCATCAGAGAATCCACACTGGGGAGAAACCGTACAATTGCTCCGAATGCGGAAAGAGCTTCCGTCACAGCTCGAGTCTTTGCGACCATGAAAGAAACCACACTGGGGAGAAGCGGTACAAATGCCCCGATTGTGGAAAGAGCTTCAAGAAAAGCTCCAACCTTACTTCCCACCAGAGAATCCACACCGTAGAGAAACCGTATCATTGTTCGGAGTGCGGGAAAAGGTTCATCCACCGGTCAAGCTTCGCTTCCCATCGAAGGATCCACACTGGGGAGAAACCCTATACCTGCTCCGAGTGTGGAAAGACTTTCAGTTTCAGCTCAAATTTTTATTCCCACCAAAGAATCCACACAGGAGAGAAACCGTATAAGTGTTACGTCTGCGGAAAGCGCTTCAGTCAGAGCTCAAACCTGACCTCCCATCAGAGAATCTGCACGGGGGAGAAACCCTATATCTGCTCCGTGTGGAAACAGCTTCAGTCTGTGGTCAATCTTTCCTTCCCGTTAGATATTACAGACGGGGAAGAAACCCTATAAACGCCATGAGCTGTGAGGAGACCGTCAGGCCAAACTCGCCTCTCAGCTCCCGTCCAGAAATCCGCACAAGGGAGAAACGACATAGATGTTCAGAGGGTGGGAAAGGCTTCCATCCCTGGGCCAGCCCTTCTTCCCACCAGAAAATCCACACAGGAAGCAAACTGGCCCAGTAGATGTCCCAGCCGCAGATGCCCCCTGAGATGCAGCTTTCCATGCCTGGGAAAGTGAGGAAGGTCACAGCGTCTTCAGTGCAGCAACAACAGACTGTGAAGCCATTTGGTCTCCAAAACGCTTCTGTTTGCCTGAGCGCGGCAATCCTCGCCACTGCGGGGTGGGACTCATTCCCCAGCCGTCGCCCTGGGCCTCTCAGCTACTTGGCAGCGTGGCTCGCCCAGGTCTCCCTCTTGCATGGCCCAGCTGGCCAGGTTGGCTGTGCGGCAGCAGCCTCCTTCTGCTCAGTCCCAGACGGACCAGGGCCCCAATGTGGTGCCCCTCAAGAGCCGCTCTGCCCCTTCGTTCAAACCAAATTGAGCATGATCGTGTATTCATTTGTTTCTTGAAAGGTGGCGGTCGAAGAATCTTTGGATTCTCTTGGCAGATATAATTGGGAGGGGAAACGGCAGAGAATGTTTGGATGCTCTTGGGAGATGTAATTTTGGGTGGGAAATGGCAGTCAAAGAATCTTTGAATACCTTTGGGTAGATATAATTTTTTTGAAAGAAGGCAATCAATTTTTTTGGGATACCTTTGAATAGGCATAACCTTTTGGCAAGATGACAGTCAAATGCTCTTGGGATCCCCTTGGGTAGGTTTATGTTTCTTGGCTTAAGCTCCAGCCGTGGGGCAGGTGGGGCCTGAAAATCCTCGGGAGAAATCCCGGGGGGTGGGGGGGAGGTTAAGCTTCCTGAGGCTGGGCAAGGAGGAGGCAAACGGGCAGGCAGCCGCCCTGGCATTTTGCAGCTGGGCATAAGGAGCTGGCTGGCTGAGGAACACAAAGGGCACATCGCCCACCACCCTGTCTGTGGCTGGCAGGCCGCAGCTGCCTCTGCTCTTGCCAAAGCAGGACTTGCAGCGAGGAGGAGCGGATGCTGCTCTCGGCCACGGAAGCTGGAGCCAGAGGCCTGCCCACCAGTGGGGGGGGGGGCCCTCTGCACCTCACGTGTTCTGCTCCCTAGTAGGTGCCTTTCCAGAGCCTTGACTCCGAAGAAGTGGGGGTTTTGCAACTCGGCCTTCCCTTCCCGTCACCCCCACCCCCAGTATTCAGTGCCTGGGACCTTCACCAGACCCCCCCTGCAGTTTTTGGACTCCCTGGGTCGAGCAGACATCATCCCACCCCCTTTCTTCTTTCAGTCCTGGGATGCACGAAAAAGGGTGAATTAAAATTGCAAGAGTAACTTTGCCACCCTGGCTCTCTTCTGTGCCGATTGTAGCGGGGCTGTTGGATTCGCAGGGCAGAGCTAGGATTTAGAGGGGACGAAGCAAGCAAGGATTCATTCCTTGGCTATCTTGTCGTTTCGATGTTGACCTGCTAGGGTGAGGAACAGAGATCTGCTCCACTGGGGCTTATCCAGGGAAATCTCAAGTCCAGGGAAATAGTTGAGGCAGCTTCAAGAAGAGGGAAGGATCCGTGGGTCAGAAAAGCAAACAGAAATATCTTCTTTCAGTGTTTTGCTTCTTTTCTGCTTTTAAAAGGGTCTCTTGAGCTTGAAGTTTATTTAGCTCCCCGGAGGAGAAGCTGTAAGCTAGTTAAAGAGCTAAGAAGAACAGTGTGGGGGGTTGCCAGTTTGTGCATTGGTCCAAAACAGGGGTGGCCAAACTGTGACTCTCCAGAAGTCCATGGACTACAATTCCCATGAGCCCCTGGGCCATGGACTTCTGGAGAGCCACAGTTTGGCCACTGCTTGTCTAAAGGAAAATCCACAAGGTTCCTTTTATAAGGAGCAACTGAAGGGATGAAAAACAACGTCCAAGCTTTCGAGTTCTCCAGACCTCTTTAGTGGGGGTGGGGGTGGGGGTCAGATCAAGCCGTGAAACCTCCCTGCAGACTTGCAAACCGATTAAGAGTTCTGGAGAACTCAAAAGATCACACCCCGTTGGGTTATTTTTACTGGCCCTTTAGAAAAAAAACACCTCACGTGGTTTGTGCTTTTGGAAGGACAAGACGACCAGTGAAGTCTGTAACTGGGTTAATTTCTTTGACCACTCAGAGGTTTGCTCAGTTTTACGTTTCTGGTTTCTAATTTACATGTGGTCGCTTTATGCTGTGGTATTTTTAGATTGTGGTTTTCGCTGATATTTTATTGTAGATTATTATATGGACCCCTTTATGTAATGATTTTCCCCCTGCTGTTACCTGCTGCTTTGATTTTTTCATTCTTTTAATTTTTTTAAGCCACCTCATGAGATTTTGGCCAGGAAGGCTGGCTTTAAATATAGAAGCATCACTGAGGAGTGTGTGAAACCAGAACACCTAAACAAAATAAAAAGTAGCCTTTATTTATACCAAGATGATTTGGGGTTGGAGAACCTTCTCCAGGGGGTCAGGCTCAAGAGTCTTAAGTGTGACATGAGAGAGAGGTCTAGAAGGCTGCGTGGGGCGTAGAGAGAGGACAAATGCTAGCACTTGGGGCCATCCGCTGAGTCTGGTGGGCAGTAGGTTCAGGATGGACACAAGGAAATACCAATTTACACTGAGAGTGATTCAAATGTGGAATTTGCTGCCAGAGGACATAGAGATGGCCACGGAAATAAAGAGCTCCACAGATCATTGGTTCTTTTTTATCCCCATTTGGTGCCAGAAGTCTGTGAAGGGCTTCCAGCCAGTCCTATTATGGACCATTCACTGTAAAATTCACAAGACCACCACAAGGACAGCTAAGCAGCAAGAGGGTTTATTTAGAATACATGTTTGCAAGCATGGAGGGAAAGCCCACTGGTGCGTTCTCTGAAGTCTGCATCAGTGCAGCTCATTTTTAAGACCTTGATACGTCATCATGAGGTATCCTGAAGCTCACTCCCTCACTGTCCCTGTGACCAATCAGGTCGACGATGAAGGGCGTACAATCTGACCTATCACAGATGGATATATATCTTATTACAATTTCCTCTGTTGGTATCAAAGAGTACATTGCCTTTTAAGGTGTACCTTTCCTGTTTTGAAGCAAACCCATCTATAGATATAATGCAGCTGTTGTTACATCCTGTCTCGATAACAAGGCCATTTCAAGAGTCAGACAAAGAAATGGGCTTAGCCCTGGGCACACGTGGCATTTCTTCAGCCACTCGTGACCTTAAAATGAACTGTGGATAAAGAATGGCAAAACTGGGTATGCGTGCCTGAATTGTGTTCCACCAATCTATTTAATCCACATCAGCCCTAAATGTAGATATTGACTTTTCTCTGATCCAGGAAGTAAGTTTAGTCATCTCTGCACATTCTTATCATACTCCCCAACCAAACCTCCATTGGGGGTAATATTGTTCCTTTCTATTCCTGCCCATATAATAGTCTTGCTGCCCTTGCCATGTATAAAAATGAAGCTCCAGGCTTTTTTCAAGAAGTCTGTCCCCTAGCCCAGCCTTTCTCAACTTCTTTACCCTTGAGAAACCCCTGGTGCATTCTTCAGGCTTACAGGGACCCCAGAAGTGGCAGGATCGACGTGCGGAATAGGGTTGGGAAGTACAGCTGTGTCCACCCCACCCGGGCCCCTCCGCACCCCCCCCCCGGGACCCATCACTAGCCATGGGGTGGGTGGGTTGACATGACCTTATAAGAAATAATTAACTCCTACCGGTCTGGAAAACCTTTCCAGGGCCATCAGGATACCTTTAAGGAAAGCCTGGATCAGACCCCAAAGAAGTCTCCGTTTTCAACACCATAGAGTCAACAGGGGCCTCCTGGAGGCAGCCCCCCTCCCCGCCCTGGACCCCATTTCTCTAACTGAATCCAAACTCTGCCCTTCCCTCCAAGATTCCACGGGGATCCTGCCCCGAAAGGGACCTCTGAGGTCACCTAGTCCGAGATGGCAGCCAGCTAAGGGTCAGGGGAGGCGGCGAAGGGGGGGGGGTGCCCAGCGGCTGGTTCTTGGAATGCAGTGCGATCCGTCAGCCTCACTGGTCGGGCTGGTTTAAACCCGGTATGGGGGGGGGGGTTTGATTCTGTTCAGATGAGACCAGAATTACAAGAATCCGCATCGATTTGAGTCTGTCGGGGCTTGAAAGATGCCCCAGGGCTCAAACCTTTTTCTCTGGCCTCAGACCAGCGCGGTGACCCTCCTGCATCTACCTAGGGATGAGGGGCTTTTATAGGCAAGCCCCCCCCCCCCCCTTCTGTTCTTCTCAGTCTCCTGACTTCTTGGAAAAGGCCAGCCTGGGATTCCCCCGCGGCCGCCCGGCCTCCTTCCTGTTGTGGCGGGAACCTGCGGCCAAGAAACTCCCTTGGCAACGAACAGCCCGTCTCTCTGCTTTCCTGGCCCGGCAGGCAGGTCTTTGCCTGGGCATGCCTTTCCTGGCCCGCGGAGGCCTTTTGCCTGTGCAAGGCAGCTGGATCGCAGAGCTCTGTGCATGCCCTGGCACCTCCGCTCTTCTCCCCGGCTTTTCGCTAGCCTAAGGACAGATGGCGCTACTGTCAGTTTATGGTTGCCCTCGGCCACGAGTCAGCTGGCTGAGCGTGTGTGGTTAATAATAATAATAATCGTTGTTTTTATTAATACTGGTAGTAGCAGTCTCTAAGTGGCCCACAATCCCCCTCCCTCCCCCTCCCCACAGCAGTCCCTTTGGGAGGCAGGCAGCGGGTCTCCTTTGCAGCCTGACCAAGAGTTCTGTGGCGCTGCGGAGCTTGCACCCCTGAGTCGGGCTCCCTGCAAGGCGCCCCGTGGGCTCTGCCGCCGTCCCCGGGGGAAGGGGCGCTTGGGGGCTGCAGGCCGAGGGGGTCTTTTCGCCCCCGGGCCCGTCTGGCGGCCACTGGCCGAGCGGAGCCCGCCGCAAGCCGCAGCGGCTGAGGAACCGAGGGGGGAAAGACGCCGGGCGCTTCGGCCCCGGAGAGGCTCGCGTGCGACGGGAGATCCGCCCGGCAACCGGTGACGCAAGGGGACTCCCTTTTCCGGATTGGCCGGAGAGGCCCGTCCTCGCCCTGCTCTTAAAAGGCCCCGCCGCGCGCCTCCAGAGAGGGACTTTTCCTCGGGGCGGCCAGGTGAGCGGCTGCGGGCGGGTCCCCGAGGCTGGAGGGCTGCGCGCTCTCGCCCGGGCGCGCTCCCTCTGCAGGGATGCGAAGGGAGAGGCGGGAGGGCGCCTGCCCCCTTGGAGCGCGCTCTCCTCGAAGCCCCCCGGAGGGAGAGGGGCGGGAAGGCGGTCTGCGGGACGGCAGGGGGGGCAGATCAGGGGCGCCGTCCGTGGACTCCCCTTCCCATGGAATGCACGAGCTGGAAGGGCCCTCCTGGGTCATCTAGTCCCACCCACCCCCTGCACTGTGCATGGCCGCGCACGGGTCTCCCATCGGTACGCAGCAGCCCCGTGGCTAAAGAGCGGCGGGACTCTGATCTGGCGAGCCCGTGCAGCCAGGGGGGGGGGGGGCCCTGGGCCAGCCGCAGTTCTCCTGGAGCTGTTCTCGCAGAACAGTCCTCAGCCCCGCCTCCCTCCCAGGGCGCCTGTGGCGGGGAGAAGAAAGGAAGGAGGTCGGAAGACGCTTCGAGACTCCCTCGGGAAGTGGAAAGCGGGATCTTAAAAAACGGCTGCTCGCCCTGGGAACGTGGCACTTCGGAACATAGAGCTGGGAGGGCCTCTTGGGTCATCTAGTCCAGCCCCTTGTGCTATTCCCAGGGGCCACCTGGTCCCCTCCCCGGGGACCCCTGCTCCGGGCCAGAATGCAGACACCTCCTCTGTGTAAGAAAGAAGATGGGGGGGGGGAAGGGTGCCTGCCCACAAAAACGTCAACCCAGGATGGAAGGTGGGGGGGGTGTTCCCAAGGTGCCCCTGGGCGTCCGCTCTCTCCTGTTTGCCCAGCCCCAGCGGAGATCTTCTTCTGGGAACGGAGCTCTGGAGGTCTGATGCAGTTCCAGGAGATCTCCAGGCCTGTCCTGGGGGCTGGCAACCCCAAGCTCCGCTGCCTGGGATGAGGGTGGGTGGCTAACATGTCCTCCCCTCTGCAGGGAACAAGAAAGGACTAATTCGTTTTGAAGATGGCAGTCGACTTGATTATCAGTGTTGTGAAGCTGACTTCCGGTGAGTCATCGGAGGGGGGGCCCTTCCCCTTGGGGGGCTTTTGGAAGAGCTGCTTCAGAGCCTGCCTTTGTGTCGGCCAAAGGAGGGAGGCCGTCGGGACAAGGCGGGATATAAATGTTGTGGGCGCTTGCTCTTCTGGTGGCCCTTTTGGGGTTGGCTTCACCTCCTGTGGCAGCCACGGGGCTGTTGGTGGATCCTCTGGCCCTTTTGTGCCTCCTGGTCTTTAGAGACCATACGGAGTGCCCAGTGTCCACCAAGACCTGGAACAAATCCACTCTGTCAGAAGAGGGGAATCTGGACTAGCAACCAACCACAAAATGGCTGCCATGGGAGGAAGGAACTGAGCTGAGGGAGAGGGGGTGCCACGGCCCATCAGCGAGCACCCCCCTCTGCCACTCGGCTCACCAGGGGGTGGGAAATGGCAGGAAAATGGGGGCGGCTGACAGTGGTTGTGGTGGGGAAGTCTGTCAACCATAGGGAGGGAGATGAATCATTCTTCATGCATTGTTGTGGTGTGATGGTTAATGCGTTACTTCCAAGGAGACCAAGTTGGTTTCCAGGCCTGTGCTGTAATGCCCACCCCCTAGGAGGAAGAGATCTGAGGGGATGCCCACACTGCAGGAGAGTTGTTTGTTGAAGTTGATGCTGGGCAGAGTGCTCTTTGGGTGTGGCTGATTTTCTGCCTTCTCCTTGTAGACGGCCTGCTGTATGTGAATGCCACGGTACCCGGAGTCATGATCCCGATCATATGTGCCACGGCGATAGTTGGGTTTTTGGCCTTCGGCACGTATTGCGTTTTGAAGTTTCTTAAGCATGAAAGTAAGTCGGACACGAATATCGCGACGTGTGACTAAGTCCCTGCGGCTGAGCCTTCCCCAGAGGGATTTCCAGAATGGGCTCTCTCCAAGACTGCAAATATCTCCGCAGTTATGATCTGCTGGTGCATTTTCACCGCATCGGATTCCAAATGTAGACTCCAAATTCAGTCTCGGCGTGTGTTCTGCATTTCCACTGGGAGAGTGGGCAGCCCCACTCACGCCTCCCCCTTCTGCAGTTACACACTCACACTGTAACACAATACAAAAAAAACAAAAACTTTTTTAAAAATTTCACCCCCCCCCATCCCTCAATTCCCATGGTGCTTGAAACACACAAGTGGGGGAGGGGGTCTTGTGTTGTTGTGCCCCTTGCATCTTCTTAAATCATAAAGTGCATTTTGAATCTGGCGAGGGGGGCGGGGGCACGGGGAGGATGTGGAGTCGTTGTTAACTCTTAATTTTCTGGAGCATTCCCACGAAGTGGGTGCTTTTGTAACTGCAAATTCACATTTTAGTGTTCAAAATAATTTAAAACTAATTCAAAACAAATTTTTTGACGAACAAACTGGGGAGGGCGTGAGGAGAGGCAGATACCAGGTGGAGTTGATCCGTCACCACGTGAGAAGGAAGCCGATTCGCCTCCCAGTCTGCCTCATTGGATAAGTGAGCTCCCTCCCAGGGAGGGGGAGAAAGGGAGTTTTTTTCTGAGGAAAATGGAGTGCGTTCAGATCTGCACCTGACGAGCCTGGTTTTTGCGTGAAAGGTTTGTTGTTCTGTGGAACTTTAGGGAGGCTGTTGTGGCAATTTTTTGCGGCTGCAGAAGCAGTTCAAGGCTTCTGGGAGGACCAGAATCTTTCACCGGGTCTTCCTGTGTTTAATAGCTGCATATGGACCTGATGCGGATAGCAAAATCTACCTTGTAGGGACAGGAGGGGGAAATCCCTACAGATGCACAAGAATCGTAAACTCCACGAAACCGAAGCCCTCGGACCTGGCCCTGAATGCCGAAACTCCCAAGAGGGCTGGCCTTGGTTGGCAAGAGGGCCCCTTGGGACACGGAGCTAGCAGCCGACGCGTAGCTAAGTGTGAGCAAAAGAACGGGAAGACACAGCCCTGCACAGGAAGGTTACCAAAAGAGGTTGAGACCAAAAAGTGAAATTAAATATCGTTAAGCATGTAATCCTAATATACAAAGTAGCAAATTAATTAAGATACCAATGCCTATTACAGAGACAAATGTCCAAGCATGTGCTGATTTATTTCCCTCCAGTGCCACTGGGGAAAAAAGATCTTGAGGTGCAAAAAAACCCATTTTTGTTTCCCTGATGGAGTGTGCGTTGCAGGCTGTACCTCTAAAGATTCACTGTAAATTTGTCTCCTTTGTATTTGCAGAAACACTCTGAGTGTCCCAGGATGCCAGGAGTTGAGGGACGGAGGCCGGGGTCCCTGCGCTGCTTGGCTTTCTGTTGCACTGGAGACCACCTTCGGATCGTGCCCTGAGAAGCACGCACTCGACTGTGTGTTTCATTTCCGTTTCTCCTCTTTCTTTCCTGCACCCTCCACTTCTGCGATGACTTTGCGATAACTGTGGCCCTTCATGCAGGCCCCCTTCCTGGGGGTCCCCAAGGAAGTGATTCCGCCTCCTGTGGCTGCACAGCCCACCCCCACATTGTGTGCCCAGCCATGGCCTTCCTTCCTGGATGCTGTGAGCCACAGGGAGCACAAAGGGTGCCCTTAGCGGCCCTTTCGAGGCGAGTTTAGGCGAGTTAAGACCAGCCATCCTCTGGGGAAGCAAAACTCAGGGCAAGTTACAGTCGATCATCTACTGTCTGACGAATCTCCTGAAATTACCAAACCTGTAGCCAAATTTGGTTTGCCAGTATATGGAGTTTGTGGAGCCAGCAGGGAAATGAGAAATGAGATTGGAGATCTCTTAATTCAACCGAACACTATAACTGCCCAAAAGTCATCCTCGATATTTTTGTCACAATTTGTATTGCCAATTTATTCCTTTACCCATATATATAATCTGGTAATACCCTCCAGGCTGCCACAAGCACATTGCAAATGGCAAAGAAATGAAATACGCTTCTTATGTGTTAATTGGACCACGCGGAGGACATCCCAACAGTCAATGTGATCCTGTCACATAAACTTTGAAAGTCCTTAGGATGCCACCCAAGGGCTTCTGTGAGCTGAAAATTGGAAGACAAGGACTCGTGTTTGAAATTAATTGATTGCAATTATTTGCATTTATTTCTAATCGTGATTAATGTCTTTGCAGTTGTTATAAAACCCAGGGACCATCAGTCACAGGGGCTTGCTTGCTTGTTTCCAGTTTATTACACTGTGATCCCTTGTTCTGTACAAGGATGTGGCAGACACTTTAAATTCCAGGTGTGGCCCGCTAGTGATCCTCCGCCTCTCTTGCGCTTGGTCAAGGGCTGGATCTCCTCACCTTTACTTTGGCTCTGTTGTCTGACATGTGTTAGGAGCTTCCTTCCTTTCTTCCCTCCTTCCTTCCCTCCTTCCTTCCCTCCTTCCTTCTTCCTTCCTTCCTTCTTCCTTCCTTCCTTCCTCCCTCCCTCCCTCCCTTCCTTCCACCTGCCTGGACCCGACCAATTTTCTTTCAGGCAGGGACTCTGCTTTGACCAACTCAAAGTGCTTGTTGCCACAGCATCATCAAACCCAGTAATACAGTTTGGCTCCCTCAGCCTAATAAAACCGTTTTCAATACAGTAAACTCTCTAGTCTCCGTTTGTTCCTTTCTGGCCAGTGCTCACGCAAACGATAGCCACCCCACCCCACCCCACCCCGCGAACCATGAAAAGTCCACTTGTAATTATTAACTCCAGGACTGGAATTGCCATCCAGGAAGCCAGACTAGGAGAAACAAGGAAAATCCGTGTTGGTCTGAAGTAGCACAGCAAGAATTGAGTCCAATCAGGCACCTTTAAGACCAACAAAGATTCATTCAAGGCAGGAGCTTTCCTGGACACTGACAAATCCATCAACCTTTAAAGGCTCCATCAAAGGTAACCCAATTAACATTCCAAAGAGACAAGAATTTAGGATTTAGAAGCGAATAGATTCTTCCTTAGAGCAGGCTTTCTCTACCAGGGTGTTCTGAATCCTTGGGGTTTCTTGGTGGCCCAGGAAGGGTTTCCCAAATGGGTGGGAGTTTAGTATTGTTTTTAAACAAATTTGTTAAACATTTATAGAGTGATACAGTCGTATATACTCATGTTGGGCCCGGAGGGGGTGGGAAGGGGGGCCCCCGGGTGGTCACGGACCCAGTTCTGCTTCCCAACCCTATTCTGCTCCATCACGCCACTCCTGGGATTTCTCAAAGCCTGAGAAATGTTTCTGTAGGTTCTCAAGGGTAAAAATGCTGAGAAAGGGGAAGTTCAATGGAAGCTTTACACTTTTCCCAGGGAAGAGACAAATGTTATAAGACTTGTGATTTGCATGCCCAAAAGTTATAAAGGTAAAGGTATCCCCTGTGCAAGCACCGAGTCATGTCTGACCCTTGGGGTGACGCCCTCCAGCGTTTTCATGGCAGACTCAATACGGGGTGGTTTTCCTTTTCCTTCCCCGGTCATGACCGTTTACCCCCCAGCAAGCAAGCTGGGTACTCATTTTGCCGACCTCGGAAGGATGGAAGGCTGAGTCGACCTTGAGCCGGCTGCTGGGCTCCCAGCCTCATGGGCAGAGCTTCAGACAGCATTTCTGCCACTTACCACTCTGTGCCACAAGAGGTGTTAGTGTTATAAGAATTGCTTTCAGGTCCATCTGGGGACAGCAAATAGTTCTGTAACCTTTTCGTTGGAAGAGAAAGGCTGTGAGGGCCAAATTGCACAGGCGACATCTGGCTGCCCACTGCCTGATGTTTTGTTGCTCTAACCAGAAGCCCCAGGAGAGAGCGGTTTCCTTTTGTTAGGTCCACAAGATAATGTGCAAACGGGATTACCCGAGTTAGTTAAGCCCATTTCTGCCTTTTGACTCCCTGCCACACCCAAGGATGGGGGAGACACTTGCTGGGTTCTGCCCCCCCCCATGTACCTCAAATTGGGCTTCTTCAAGGGGCAGGCCTCCAAAAACAATATTATGAAAACAGGACAAAAAATTATATAAATTTACAACCTGCAAAATGTTCTGGGGGTAGAAAGGAAGCCGCTAAATGTTTTAAAGAAAGTTGCAAAACCAATCAATAATTCTGGGGGGTTCCGGCCTCCCTAATATTAGTTCACAGAAAGAAAACTGAGCAGTGATAAATTGAACTTTGGGATTCTTAGATTCCGGTGGGCCTGAGGAAGGGTGCGTGCAACCCCACCG
The DNA here is from genome assembly GCF_049243985.1 of Paroedura picta. NCBI lineage: Eukaryota > Metazoa > Chordata > Lepidosauria > Squamata > Gekkonidae > Paroedura > Paroedura picta. The sequence goes on along the minus strand of NC_135371.1, from coordinate 932,089 downwards.
GGAACCCCGAAGGGAACTTGGCTGGTGTGCAAGGTGCCCTGCTGGACTCAGACTTCCTTCCATCTGAACTTCCTTCCTTCCATCCTTCCTTTCCTCGCCCCACAACAGACGCCCTGTGAGGGAGGCGGGGCAGAGAGAGCTCTGGGAGAACTGGGACTGGCCCAAGGTGGAGGAGGAGTGGGGATCCCACCCAGTTCTCCAGAGTAGAGCCTGCTGCTTTTAACCACGGGCTCTCCGGAGAGTGCGGCGTGTGTGGCAAGCAGGGCTGCCAACCGGGGAACTTGAGGGTCAGTCAAAGGCGCTGAATGGCCAATGTGGGAATGGGGGGCTCACTTGGGACCCCCCTCTTGGGAGCGGCGCATGCAGAGTCCAGCTGGTTCAGATTTCCAGACCCAGGCGGAGGAGGAGGAGAGCAGCCCCGATCCGGGCTGAAGTGTCCTGAGCTGGGAAAAGGGGCAGGCTGTGACACCCCCCTCCCACCCGCTCCGCCTCCGGGCTCCGGGCTCCGTGCGGGGCTGGGCAGCGCTGAGGAGGAGGAGGAGGAGCGCCCTGCGGGCATTTCTCTTGGAGCCGCCAGAGAGCGGAGCCCCAGCGCACGGAGGGCCCAGGGGACGGAGCCGCGGCAGGGGGCGCCTCGCCAGGTAGGACCCCCAGCCCCGTCCTTCCAAGGGGCCCCTCCAAGAGGGGGGAGGGGGGGAGGCTCCGGCCGAAAGAGCCGCCGAGTCCCGCGGGCCAGCAGCCAGGTGGAAGTGTGGGCGCCCCTTGCTTTTAGTGGTGACATTTCTATAGCCCCCCCTTCCCCTTCCCCGCTCCCCCGGGCGTCGAGCAGCGCCTGTGGCCCAAGCCCCCGCCCGGCACGCGACGCCCTCCGCGGCCCTCGTGCAAGTGCTGGACCCTCCGCGTCGGGACGGTCGCTCCGGGCTCCTGCCAGCCCCGCAGGGCTCAAGAGGGGAGGGGGGAGGAGCAGGGGGCCCTTTGCCAGAGCCCGTTTGGTGTCGTGGTCAGGAGGGCGGACTTCTCATCTGGCACGCCGGGTTCGATTCTGCTCTCCCCCACATGCAGCCAGCTGGGTGGCCTTGGGCTCGCCACGGCACTGAGAAAACTGTTCTGACCGAGCAGTTCTCTCAGGGCTCTCTCAGCCTCACCCACCCCACAGGGTGTCTGTTGTGGGGAGAGGAATGGGAAGGCGACTGTAAGCCGCTTTGAGCCTCCTTCGGGTAGAGAAAAGTGGAAAAAAGAGCCAACTCTTCTTCTTCTTCAGTCATCTCAGGGCTCTCTCAGCCTCCCCTCCCTCGCAGGGTGTCTGTTGTGGGGAGAGGAAGGGAAGGCGACTGGAAGCTGCTTTGAGACTCCTTCGTGTAGAGAAAAATGGCATCTAAGAACCAACTCTTCTTCTTCTTCGTCTTCATGAGGCAAATTTGCAAGCAGTTCTCCTTTGATGTTGAACTCAGAAGAAGCCACCTTTTGATCCTCCACTTTACTGAGAATAAGAATAAGAAGCTGACCTTAGGAGGGCAGTATATAAATTTAATTAATGATAATGTCCAATTCCAGATTTGAAAGCCAGCATGGAGTAAGAACCGGGTTTGGTCCCCCACTCTTCCACAGGCAGGTAGCTGAGTGACCTTGGGCGAGTCACAGTTCTCTTTGAGCTGTTCTCTCAAAGTTCTCTCAGCACCACCTCCCTCACAGGCTGTCAGTTGTTGGGAGAGGAAAGGAGGTTTGTCAGTCGCTATGGGACATCTTTGTGGAGTAAGTACCAAAAACCAAGCTCTTCTTCTTCTTCTCTCTTTGACTGCCCAGGGCAGAGCAGGAGAGTGAAAGGACAGAAGAGAAGCCATGTTGGACCAGGCCAGTGGCCCACCCAGTCCAAGACTCTGGCTCACACAGTAGCCAAAACCCAGGGGGCATCAGGCGGTCCCCCAGCAGGGCCAGAACTCCAGAAACCCCCAGCACCAAGAGGACCGAGCATCGCTGCCTCCGAGAGAGTGTTCCACCTATGCCCTGGGGCCACGAGCCACTTGTGGGCTCTGCTCCCTCTTGAAGCTGCCTGTGCCCGTAGCCGCCACCACTTCCTGCAGCAAAGAACTGGAGGTGCGAATGACTCTTTGGGTGAAGACTGACTTCCTGCTTATTTCTTCTTAGTCTCCTTCTCCCCAATTTCGTGGAGTGCCTGATAGTTCTTGACTTCTCAGAACAGAAGAAAAGGAGTCCTTTCTCTACCTTCTCTTAATTCTGTAAACCTCTATCGCGACACCCCCTCAATTGACTTCTGAGAAAACCCAGAAAGTGATGCACAAAGTTGACGGCCGGACAGTTCTCAGAAGAAGAGGGGCAGGTTTTGTGTTCTTTTGCTCTTGTGGTTTAACGTCTTGCTTTTCTGATCACGCTCGCTAGCTGCGCAAGCTTATGTCGGCTGCAAGGCTGTGCTCTTCTGCAGACTTATTTCCCCAGTTGCCTCTCTGCAGATTTGGGCAGTCAAATCATATGACTTCCACGACGGGCCCCATCGTAAAGGGGCCGTGGCTCAGGGGCAGAGCATAAATTTGGCATGTGGAAGGTCCCAGGTTCAATCCCTGGCATCACCAGTTAAAAGGACCAGGCAGGGTTAATGGGAAAGACCGCAATCTGGAACCCTGGCTCAGGGGCAGAGCCTCTGCTTGGCATGTGGAAAGTCCCAGGTTCAATCTTCAGCATCTCCAGTTAGAAGGACCAGACAGGAGGGGAAGGGAAAGACCTTGGCCTGAGACCCTGGCTCAGTGGCAGAGCCTCTGCTTGGCAGGCAGAAGGTCCCAGGTTCAATCCCCGGCATCTCCAGTTAAAGGACCAGGCAGGAGGAGATGGGAAAGGCCTCCAACTGAGAAATTAGGGAGCCGCTGCTGACCTTCACAGACCAAATATAAAGCAACTTCATACAAGGCATTACAATTTTGGCAATATTACTTGCAGTACCTTTCCTGATCGCTCCCAGCTTGTTGCTTGCCAATGGAAGCCCATTTACATGTACACATGAGGCCTTGGTTCTTCAGAGTCAGTATGGCCCCCTCAGAATGGCCGTGCTGTCCAGGGTCTCCGTGGGAGGGCTTATGGAGTTCGGGCCCCACTGGTGGACCTCCTGAGGCCCCCTGGGTTTTGGCTGCTGTGTGACCCATAGTCTTGGACGGGGTGGGCCATCTGCCTGATCCAACATGGCTTCTGGGGAAGTGATGCTCTGTGTTCCTGGTGCTTGGGAGGTGACCAGGGAGGGTTTCTGGAGTTCTGGCTCTGCTCGTGGACCTCCAGATCTCCACCTGGGTTTGGGCCACTGGGTGACACAGAGTATTGGGCCATTGACCTGATCCAACATGACTTCTGTTCTTACGTCTCGGATAATGATGCTCCGTTTTCTTGGTGTTTGGGGGAGCTTCTGGAGTTCTGCTCCTACTGGCGGACCTCCTGATGGCATCTGGGTTTTGGCCACTGTGTGACTCAGAGTGTTGGACTCTATGGGCCATTGGCCTGTTCCAACATGGTTTGTCTCTTGTGTTCTTACATACTGAACCTTTGGCTAACCTGGGCCCCTGAAATGGCTGTGGTTATGCTAAGTGGAGTTCAGTGAGGTCTTTGTACCTCAGGCCTCCTTGGAAACACAGTGTGTGCTAGTCCTGAATCTACTGCTCATCAACTTCATCAGGTGCCCCAGAACTTTACCACTAAGGGAGAGGAAGTTCTGAATAACTGTATCAATACCTGCAGGTGCCAGTTCTCATATCTGATGCAGTGCAAGTTCCAGCCTGCCCAGGAGCCATCAAGGGACAGCTGGATCCAGACGCAAGATGGGTGTGTTTTGGGGCTGCCCCCTGCTCCTGGTAGTGACTGCATTCCTGCTGGGGGATTGCTCCGGTGAGTAGCTGGAGGGCATTACTCTCCCTCCTTTTGACTCTTCTTCAGTAATCTCAGGGCTCTCTCAGCCTCCCCTCCCTCACAGGGTGTCTGTTAAGGGGAGAGGAAAGGGAAGGCGATTGGAAGCCGCTTTGAAACTCCTTTGGGTAGAGAAAAGCGGCATATAAGAACCAACTCTTCTTCTTCAGTAATCTCAGGGCTCTCTCAGCCTCCCCTCCCTCACAGGGTGTCTGTTGTGGGGAGAGGAAAGGGAAGGCGACTGTAAGCCCCTTTGAGAATCCTTCTGGTAGAGAAAAGTGGCATATAAGAACCAGCTCTTCCTCTTCCTCCTTTTTCTTCTTCAATTTAAAGAGATAAGCTAAGTATTCAGTGGACCCGATTTACTTTAGAAAACAAGATAAGTCCCATGCTGAATCCAGACCTTGAGGGAACAACGTGTGTGATCTGTGTAGGCACTAGAAGATCAAAGAAAGACGTCTGACCTTTCTAATAAGTTCTGTACGTCAACCACGTCCACATTGTATTGCCCACACGGGTCTTTTCTAGCACGGGCTTTTCAGGGGGGCAATGGGAAAGTCTTCTTTGTCTTGCTGGAGGGGCAGAGAGCTTCTAGGTGACCTGAGAGGGTTGGTGGTGAAGAGCCCCTTAACTACTCTGCCTTTCCACCCTTTGCAGACTCCTTGGGGCACTCCCTCCGCTTCTTATGCACCGTAATTTGGGAACCTGGACAGGGGGGGCCAGATTTCAAAGCCGTCATGTACCTTGATGACCAGCTCAGCGGACATTACAACACCACCACGAGGAAGGCTGTATCTGAAGGGCACTGGGCAAAGGAGATGGTGAAACAGGAACCCCATATCTTGAACTGGTTCACCTGGGAAACCAGGAATTCGGAGCAGAGAATGAAATACTACCTGATGAGCCAGACACATCTCTACAACAAGAGCAGAGGTAGGGTTTAAAGCATGTTGTTATGCATACCTCATGGCCAGGTCTGATTCAGATAAAGGTGTGTGTCTAGTTAGCTTGGTGTAGTTAGCCAGTTTGGTGTAGTGGTTAGGAGTGCGGACTTCTAATCTGGCATGCCGGGTTCGATTCTGCGCTCCCCCACATGCAGCCAGCTGGGTGACCTTGGGCTCGCCACAGCACTGATAAAACTGTTCTGACTGAGCAGTGATATCAGGGCTCTCTCAGCCTCACCCACCCCACAGGGTGTCTGTTGTGGGGAGAGGAATGGGAAGGCGACTGTAAGCCGCTTTGAGCCTCCTTCGGGTAGGGAAAAGCGGCATATAAGAACCAACTCTTCTTCTTCTTCTTCTTCTATCAGATCTTTTCATTCCAGGTACGACATACAGCTCAGCAACTTCTCTGATTTGACAGGGGTAACAGGACACACTTAATACTACGAGTGAACCTTTGCTCCTGTTTTATCCTTTACTAAGAAACAAAAATCGCTGCTATATAAGGAGAGCAATTACTTGCCCATACAAATATCTTGCCCAAGAATAAGCAGGTCATGAGCAAGGAGCATCTCCTGAGAAGAAGCTCTCGAGTAATCCTGCTTCCCCTATTTCTAGGTTTTAAAAATAATATGCTTTAACAAGAGCGGGCTGTCCCACTCAACAAGGGTTTGTGAATCCTCCATTTCTCAAGGGTTCTGTTCCTCTTTAGGGTCAGGGACATCCCCGCAAGATGTCTCTCCTTCTTTAAAATGGAGAAGGCTTCTCTCCACCACTTCCCACCCCTTTGGGTCGAGGTTTCTGTAACCCTTGCATCCTTTCCCCCCAGGTCCATATATTCTGCTTAATTCAATTCTGTTGTTAAACTTGGGGCATTTCTGTGTTGCCACTTGGGGTCCAAATGCCCTGATGTGACTGACATTCAAAACAGTTTGAATGCTGTTTTACCCATAGCGTTTGTTGGTAGTCTGTTCTGCAAACACATTAAAGAAACATGATTTATTCCTGCTACACCATGTTGTTCTGGACTGATTGCTACAGTGTATTGCATCCTGCTGCTTTATTCCATTCTGCTCCATGCAAAATTTAATGCAGGGTAACGCCAACTATTATTGTCTGTACATATTGTTTGAAGCTTCCTCCCAAACTGATTTTTCACAAAGATCTTCAATTTCTGTGTAGTTTCTGCCTTTAAAAAGGGCTATGGGGGGGGGAGAGTCTTAACAGTGGGAGAGCCGTGGTTGGTAGGGTGGGTGGGTGTTGGGATATACAAGGTCCATCGGGTGCCTGATCCAAAAGCATAGGAAGACTATCTACAGGGAGCATCAGCAGGTATATGTAGTTAGCATGTTAGGATTAGGAACTTTCTGACATTTTTCAAATACTCTCCTCCTGTCCTGATTGGCTCAATGGGAGACTTCCTGCTCCTTTGAACACACTTCCTGTCTAATTCCCTCCAGTGCAGTAAGGTAGTTAGGACACACTCTCTCTCTCTCTCCTCTCTTACAAAGTTGTCTCTCTTCTGAATAAATTTATTATATTCTTAAGTAGCCTGGTGCTTGGCTCCTGCTTTACCTATTTAAACTCTGCCAACAGGTGAGGGGCTTCAGGTGTCCTCACTGTGTGGCTCTCTTTCAGGGTTGCACATCTGGCAGCGCACAGTGTCCTGTGCAATAAGCAAGGAGGGGCACAAAAGGGGATTGAACCAACACGCCTACGACGGGGAGGACTACCTCTGCTTCGACGAGAACACGCTCACCTGGACCGCGGCCGTCGTGCCGGCTCAGCTGACCAAGAGGACGTGGGATGAGAAACGGGACGATCTCCGCGCCGTCAAGGCCTTCTTGGAGGACACGTGCATCTGGTGGCTGGAGAAGTTCCTGAAATACGGGAAGGAGTCCCTTCTGAGGAGAGGTGAAGGTGGCCAACGGGTGCCGGCGCTCCAGGCTCTCCCTCCCGGCATGAAGATTCAGGAGGGAAATGCCCACTGCGCAGAAATTGGGAGGGGGGGGGCTTAATCTATGTACCATATTAAATTGCAGGTATTGGGGAATGGAAGGTCATGTTTCCACTTCGTCAAATGTTCTCTAAAATTACAGAACTAGCTGAGCGGAGAGGAGGCTAGATACAGCCTTTCTCCCTGACACGCTGGTTTTCTGCTTGTAGGGACATTTCTCTCTATTAAAATAAAATGAAGCATTAAGAAACGGTGGGATCTCCCAACCTGGAGTCTGAAGTGGTCCAGTTGCTTCCCTCATTCTGTTGTGTCGGGAGAGCCAGCCTGAGAGGCAGCCCAGAAACAGATGCACAAAGTTTCTCTCGCAGTACAACACCTCAGTGTCCTTTTATTAGGAAAAATCCACTGGGTCTCCACATGGCTTTCTGCTGTGTATAATTTATCTGGAGAGACGGGCTGGATTCCCCGACCCCCCTCCTCATGCAGCCAGCTAGGTGTCCTTGGGACAGTTCCAGTTCTCTCAGGGCTCTCTCAGCCCCCCCTACTTCACAGGCTGCGAGGGCAGAAGAAGAGGAGTTGGTTTTTATATGCTGCTTTTCTCTATCAGGAGCCTCAGAGAAGCTTCCATTCGCCTTCCCTTTCCTCTCCCCACAACAGACACCCTGTGGGGTGGGTGAGGCTGAGAGAGCCCTGATATGACAGAAGAAGAAGAAGAAGAAGAGTTGGTTCTTATATGCCGCTTTTCTCTACCTGAAAGAGTCTCAATGCGGCCTTCCCTTTCCTCTCCCCACAACAGCCAACATGTGGGGTAGGTGAGGCTGAGAGAGCCCTGATATGACAGAAGAAGAAGAAGAAGAGTTGGTTCTTATATGCCGCTTTTCTCTACCTGAAAGAGTCTCAATGCGGCCTTCCCTTTCCTCTCCCCACAACAGCCAACATGTGGGGTAGGTGAGGCTGAGAGAGCCCTGATATGACAGAAGAAGAAGAAGAAGAGTTGGTTCTTATATGCCGCTTTTCTCTACCTGAAAGAGTCTCAATGTGGCCTTCCCTTTCCTCTCCCCACAACAGCCAACATGTGGGTTAGGTGAGGCTGAGAGAGCCCTGATATCACTGCCCGGCCAGAACAGTTTTATCAGTGCTGTGACTAGCCCAAGGCCACCCAGCTGGCTGCATGTGGAAGAGGAACAAGGAATCAAACCCGTTTTGCCGGATTAGAAGCTGCTGCTCTTGACCACTATACCAAGCTGGCTTAACCACTGCACCAAACTGCCTCTTAATCAGAACACCAAGAGGAAGGCAATTGTAAGCAGGGTATAAGAACCAACTCTCACTTATTTGCAAAATTTGTCTCCCATCATTCCGCTTTTCCAAGGGCTACCAAGATGGTGAGCTGTTTAAAATGTACACATTTAATCACCTTTTGAAATCGTTAACACCCACCCTCCCTTCAGAAACACACGCCATGGAAACAGTGGGAAATTTGTAAAAAGAAACTCAAAACAGCCATTAGACCAGGAGTGGGGTTAGATCCCCAGAGGGATCCCTTCCTGACCGGTCCTCCCCAGGTAAACAGGAATATTTTTAACATGGACCGCGATTGCTTCTTTCCCAGAGCTCCCCAAAGTGACAGTGAGGCGCAGGCCAGACTTCGGTGGCCTGGAAACCCTCATCTGCCGGGCCCACGGCTTCCACCCCAAGGAGATCGATGCCACGTGGCGGAAGGACGGGGAAGTCTGGGAGCAGGAGACCTTCCGCGGGGGGGTCGTCCCCAACTCGGACGGGACCTACCACACCTGGCTGAGCATCAAGGTCCACCCCGAGGACAGGAGTCGGTACCGGTGCCACGTGGAACACGACAGCCTGCCGGAGCCCCTGGATGAGGCCTGGGTGGAGCCAGGTGAGAAGTCGAAAGGGGAGGAGGAATCAAGGGCCCTAAGCGGATTCCTTGTTTTGATTTCTGAGCATGATCTAGCCTGTCAAATATGTTCCCAATGTCTTATTTTGATGTAAATCTATGAGTTGTAAATTTAGTTTGGTCTGAAGAAGAAGGAAGAGAGAAGAGTTGGGGGGTTGTCACCCTACTTTTCCCTCCCTGAGTCGCTTACAACATTTCCCCACCACAGACACCCCTGTGAGGTAGATCTCTATGGAGTTCCCTTTGCCTTGCAGCTTCCTCCCGCCGCCTGGGTCAGCACAAGGGTAACGTTGCCTCCTCCGGGCCTTAGTTAAAAGTCCTGCCGGCTCTCCTGGACTCAGCATCCAAAGAAGCTGCCCTCCTTGCTTCCCTGAGTTTTTTATTTAGGAAAAGGAACCCCACTATTACACCTAATCTTAAAAGAACTTGATGTATTAATAGGAAATTGAAGCTGCCTTCCTTTACCTATTGTGCAAGTTTTCATTTCCAATTATTCAAAAGAGATAGTGGCAAAAATTAAAAGAAGAGTTGGTTTTTATACCTTGATTCTTACTGCTTGAAGGAGTCTCAAAGTGGCTTACAGTTGCCTTTCCTTCCTCTCCCCACAACAGACACCCTGTGAGGGAGGTGGGGCTGGGAGGGCTCAGACAAAACTGCTCTGTGAGAACAGCTCTATCAGGACTGTGACGAGCCCATCGTCACCCAGCTGGCTGCGTGTGGGGGAGCAGGGAATCAAACCCAGCTCACCAGATTAGAAGCCACCACCCTTAACTACCACACCAGGCTGACCCAAGCATCAAATGATGGTTATTGTGCATTTGTTTTATAGATTTTACTGGAAATTTATACTGATAATTGTGCTGTATAGCACAACCCTGAGCCCGATTTTCTAGAGAGGGCTAATTATAAATCGAATAAATACATGTAAAAAAATAATTAAAATATGCCCTATATTAAGGTACTCTTTTAACGGACCTTCCAAGAATCCAACTACATTTTTATACTCAATATTTCTGGAAACGTTCTGGAAACTTTCTGGAAAGTTTCTAGAAACTGCAAATAATTTCTTCTCACACATAATTTCTTCTCTGCCTTGTCCGGAATCAGAACATCTGGTCATTGCAGTTCGTGTGTCTGCTCAGACTGGCGGTGACTCTCCAAAGCGTCAGACAGAGCTCTTTCCCAAATTCTTTAACTGGAGATGCTGCTGGGGCCTGAACTGGGGCCCTCCTGCCTGCCAAGCTGAGGCTCTTCCCCTAACCCAGCACTCTGTCCTCTCATTTTGAACTTTCCCTCTAATTCGGCTCCAAAGTTCCCATCCTCTTCTGACCCGTCTCTGCTGGTGGCATTTCCCGTTGCCAAGTTAACCGCTATCGTTTTGACCTCTTCTTGTAACTGGATGGGTTTTGTCTTTTATGCTTTTTTTCACTATTCTTTCATGCAAAAGGGAAAAAAAAGGATCGGGCCTCTACAGGACAGCCATTGAATGGTCAGTACGAATTAGGAAGGCATTGACACCGTCTTCTGGGCCTGCCTTTCCTGCTCTCTGGGGACTCTTTCTGCTTTCTCTCTCCCTTCTCCAATTTATATCTGCCTGATTCTGTGGCTGTCCTGCCTTTTGAGCACCTACCTTTTGGCCTCCTCTTTGGAGCTCATCACAAATAATGTTGTTTGTTTTTTTCCCCCATTTCAGCATCATCCTGGACAACAACGTCAATCAACAAGATGTCTCTGGCTCCATTTGGGGTTCTGGCTGCAGCTGTGGTTTTGATCGTCTTCGGCATCTGTGAGTAATGTGCAAATACACCTGGTGGTGGGAACCCTCCAATCTGGTCATCTCATGTATGGTCCTTGGAGCAGACCTTCTCAGAAGAGCATCAGAAGAGCCCTGATGGATCAGCCCAGTGGTCCATCTAGTCCAGCATCTTGCCTGGACTAGCATTTCCAAGTCAGGAGAGCTCAATGTAGTCAGAGAGCCAAAGCCACCTTCAAATATATAAAAGGTTTGTTAAAAGAAGAAGGTAAGAAGAAGAAGAAGAAGAAGAAGAAGAAGAAGAAGAAGAAGAAGAAGAAGAAGAAGAAGAAGAAGAAGAAGAAGAAGAATTGGTTCTTATATGCCGCTTTTCCCTACCCGAAGGAGGCTCAAAGTGGCTTACAGTCGCCTTCCCATTCCTCTCCCCACAACAGACACCCTGTGGGGTGGGTGAGGCTGAGAGAGCCCTGATATTCCTGCTCTGTCAGAACAGTTTTATCAGTGCCGTGGCGAGCCCAAGGTAACCCAGCTGGTTGCATGTGGGGGAGCGCAGAATCGAACCCGGCATGCCAGATTAGAAGTCCGCACTCCTAACCACGACACCAAACTGGCTCTCTCAGTGTAAAGAAGCACATGTATTATCAAAAGCTTACACAACCTGAGAAAATCACAAAAGCTGCTGCTGACCAATCACAACACCTGGCCAGCTTGGCACTCAAGCTCTCTTGCTATGGTTTAAACCAGGGGTAGTCAAACTGCGGCCCTCCAGATGTCCATGGACTACAATTCCCAGGAGCCCCCTGCCAGCGAACGCTCATGGGAATTGTAGTCCATGGACATCTGGAGGGCCGCAGTTTGACTACCCCTGGTTTAAATCCTCACCTCCTGGTTCTCTGATGCTTCATCGCTGAGGCCTTTTTTCAAGTCCCGTCCGTCACAGCCCTCCACAATAGAAGGACTCTGTGCATAAGCATGAGATCATGTGAATGTGGTGGAGTTGGGGGAGGGTCCCCTTCCTCGCCCAATTGCCCTTTGGGCAGCTTGAATGTAGCCCTGATTCGGGGCTTGGCCTGGCCAGGGGAGTCTAAGATACGGCCCACAGGTGGGAGCCAGCCCATCTAGGCCTCTACAAACAACCTTTATGTATAGATGCTGTGCATTATGTCCCCCGTACTGTCCCAGTGGTAATGTGCAGTGGGCAGTGGAGCTGGAAGGGTGGGCATCAAGGAGATACTGTAAGGAAATACTGCAAGAGTGTTAAAACTATTAAACATGCTTGTATTTTGACTAAATATGATTAATTGGGCTTGTTGTTGTTGTTAGGTGCGAAGTCGTGTCCGACCCATTGCGACCCCACGGACAATGATCCTCCAGGCCTTCCTGGCCTCTCCCATTCCCCGGAGTCCATAATCGGGCTTACCTGTGTACTTTAAAAAGTTAACTCTCACATTGTGTTTTATGGCACCTGTGGCTTGGTCTGAGAAAGTCACACTTTGGTCAGATCTGACCCCTCTGGGAACCAGAGAGCTGGAAAAGGCCAATTAGATCAACCCACCTGCACAATGCATGGAGCATCCATGAACAGTACCTGTCCAGCCCCCTCTTGAAGACCTGCAGTGTGAGAGGCAGAAGGATCAGCTCCAGGGCCAAACTGCTCTCATTTTTAGGATGTTTCTCTCTGGTCCTGTCTTGCAGGGTATTGGCGAAGGATCCACCAAGCAGCTCAAAAAGCACCACCAGATCCAGTTGATCACGTTGGTTATGTGTCTGTCAGTTCTGCAACGGCACCTGCTGTTTTCATGTCTCTTGTAGAATAGCTCACTTCAAAGAACATAAGGTAGATCCAGGTGAGTGGCTGTGTTGGCCTGAAGCAGACAGAACAAACGGTGAGTCCAGGGGCACCTTTAACGCCAACAGAGTTTTATTGCTGCTTTGCTGTCCTGTTGGTCAAATATCTAAAGACGTTTGTGTGCACACAAAAGCTATACCAGGAATGAAACTTAAAGGAGCCCTAAACTCAAGCACTGTTCCATAAGAATATCAGAGGAGCCAGGTTGGGTCAAGCCAGTGGCCCCTCTAGTGTCACACGCCGAGGAGAGCGTTAATTATGCTTTTCCTTATGCGCTTTAATCCCCTTGAGAGTGTCTTGAATGTTGCAGAGGAGTTCCTGTTGCGATATCTACTGGTGGACAGGCGTAATTTGGTCTCGCACGGGGCATCAAAGTTTTCCAACATTGTGACTCATAAACAGAAATCGCTTTTAAATAACACACGTAGCTAGTGATGCATTTCTTATGATCTAGCTTTCTTGCTTAAGTTGGAGTGGATATTTTACTTTTATTATTATGACGTACAATAAAATCAGAGTCCGGTCAGGCACCATTAAAACCAACACAGATTTATTCAGGGTGTGAGCTTTCGAGTGCAAGCCGTCTTCCACAGACTATGATCTCCTTGCATGACAGGGAGGCTCACGCCCTGAACCATGCAGGACACCCACAACCTTATTGCTGACAGTCTAACCTGCCACCCCCTTGATGGAGGTCTCAGTTCCGCAGGGCCTGCAAGACGTAGCTCTTCCGCCAGGCGTTTGGTTCAGGGCAGGGCAATGCCCGGAGTCATCATTCTGTGGATCCCGCCCTACTTTACTTGTACCGATTCCACCCCCTGGATTAATAGGGTCGTCTGTTCAGGCCCCCGGCTGGAATGGTTATTGGTTCCTTAAGAGGTTTTTTTCTGTTTTCTATTTCCATTTCAGTATTACTGTTTAAGGGGTTTTTCATGGGCTCTTGTATTGTATTTTTATCGGTTTTTATTGTCAACTGTCAAAAGATGGCTTATCATGAGAGGTAGTATATAAATCTAAATAAATAAATAATATATATAGAGAGAGAGGTGGGTGTGAAAGTTATATGGAGAGTTGTAATGGCCTGTGGCCACATGCAAAAAACTTGATTGAATGTATGATGACTGCGGAAGTGTCTAACATGTCTCTGACTGCCTGGTTCTTGACAGTCAAAGTACATAACAAGAGCCATGCTGGATCGGTCCTGGCCCCACTGGCAGGTGGGCCTCAGCTGGCACCTGGGCTGAAGAGGCCTCCGTGGCGGTCACTGTGAAATTCTTTTCTGTGCAGTCCCTGCAGCCGGCCACACACCAGACTGGGTTGTCCGTCGACCCAGACGCTGCAAGGAAGCTGCAGGTGGCCAGATCCTTAGTCTGGCTGCCTCTAACCGGGGCCAGCATCAGCAGAGGCCTCTTCAGTTCCCACCCAGCCCTGCGTCACTCTCTCCCTTGCTACAATGACCACTGTCTGGGAATATACGATGTACACCTGGAGCCCCTGTATGCTACACCTTCGTGGATGCTAATGGACAGCTGACTACTACCGAAGAAGGTGGTTTGGTCTTGGCCACTGGGGCTGTGTTTGTAATTTGCCTTGTAGGGTTGTTCAGTTAAATGCAAATAAATACATGTATTTTTATATATCTAATCTTTTCATTTATTTTGTGATTTATTTCCTGCCACTCCCTGAAGGCTTGTGGTGGGTTACAAATGTCAGATATAATCTAAAAAATCCCAGCAAGGATCCCTGGAGGAGCCTAGCAGACAACGAAAGGCTCCGTGGCAGGCCCCGGTGGAACGACACGACACGGCAGGAGCCCTTCCCTGCCAAGGCAGAGGCTTCCTCGCAGCCTGACAGGGCCACGGGGGAGGCCGGGGCCCCCGGGGCAGCAGAGGCTGAGGGAGCCAGCCAAGGGCCAGCGACCGGGAGGCTGGCTGGCAGCAAGGGAATGGAGGGAGGGGGACAAGCGGGACTGATGGGGGAGAGGACAGGGGTGAAGGGGACACACACGGGGTGGTGAGTGGGAGGCAGAGAAGGGAGTCATGGAGCGAGGAAAGAGAGAGGACGGCCACCCCCCCCCCAGGGCGAGAGCCCCTTGACGAGGGAGGAATGGGGAGGGAAGAGCCCAGACCGAGAATCAGAAGCTGCCGCCAGGGACCCTGCTGAAGCCAAAGAGGGGATCCCCCAGCAGCTTCAAGTGGCCCCCATGCCGGGAGGGGGAGGCAGGGCGGTCTGCCCACTCCCTCTGTGCTGAGCCCACGGGGAAAGGCTGAGTGC
>NC_135371.1:0-12500 GCF_049243985.1 Paroedura picta | reverse complement strand
TTAGGGTTAGGGTTAGGGTTAGGGTTAGGGTTAGGGTTAGGGTTAGGGTTAGGGTTAGGGTTAGGGTTAGGGTTAGGGTTAGGGTTAGGGTTAGGGTTAGGGTTAGGGTTAGGGTTAGGGTTAGGGTTAGGGTTAGGGTTAGGGTTTAGGGTTAGGGTTAGGGTTAGGGTTAGGGTTAGGGTTAGGGTTAGGGTTAGGGTTAGGGTTAGGGTTAGGGTTAGGGTTAGGGTTAGGGTTAGGGTTAGGGTTAGGGTTAGGGTTAGGGTTAGGGTTAGGGTTAGGGTTAGGGTTAGGGTTAGGGTTAGGGTTAGGGTTAGGGTTAGGGTTAGGGTTAGGGTTAGGGTTAGGGTTAGGGTTAGGGTTAGGGTTAGGGTTAGGGTTAGGGTTAGGGTTAGGGTTAGGGTTAGGGTTAGGGTTAGGGTTAGGGTTAGGGTTAGGGTTAGGGTTAGGGTTAGGGTTAGGGTTAGGGTTAGGGTTAGGGTTAGGGTTAGGGTTAGGGTTAGGGTTAGGGTTAGGGTTAGGGTTAGGGTTAGGGTTAGGGTTAGGGTTAGGGTTAGGGTTAGGGTTAGGGTTAGGGTTAGGGTTAGGGTTAGGGTTAGGGTTAGGGTTAGGGTTAGGGTTAGGGTTAGGGTTAGGGTTAGGGTTAGGGTTAGGGTTAGGGTTAGGGTTAGGGTTAGGGTTAGGGTTAGGGTTAGGGTTAGGGTTAGGGTTAGGGTTAGGGTTAGGGTTAGGGTTAGGGTTAGGGTTAGGGTTAGGGTTAGGGTTAGGGTTAGGGTTAGGGTTAGGGTTAGGGTTAGGGTTAGGGTTAGGGTTAGGGTTAGGGTTAGGGTTAGGGTTAGGGTTAGGGTTAGGGTTAGGGTTAGGGTTAGGGTTAGGGTTAGGGTTAGGGTTAGGGTTAGGGTTAGGGTTAGGGTTAGGGTTAGGGTTAGGGTTAGGGTTAGGGTTAGGGTTAGGGTTAGGGTTAGGGTTAGGGTTAGGGTTAGGGTTAGGGTTAGGGTTAGGGTTAGGGTTAGGGTTAGGGTTAGGGTTAGGGTTAGGGTTAGGGTTAGGGTTAGGGTTAGGGTTAGGGTTAGGGTTAGGGTTAGGGTTAGGGTTAGGGTTAGGGTTAGGGTTAGGGTTAGGGTTAGGGTTAGGGTTAGGGTTAGGGTTAGGGTTAGGGTTAGGGTTAGGGTTAGGGTTAGGGTTAGGGTTAGGGTTAGGGTTAGGGTTAGGGTTAGGGTTAGGGTTAGGGTTAGGGTTAGGGTTAGGGTTAGGGTTAGGGTTAGGGTTAGGGTTAGGGTTAGGGTTAGGGTTAGGGTTAGGGTTAGGGTTAGGGTTAGGGTTAGGGTTAGGGTTAGGGTTAGGGTTAGGGTTAGGGTTAGGGTTAGGGTTAGGGTTAGGGTTAGGGTTAGGGTTAGGGTTAGGGTTAGGGTTAGGGTTAGGGTTAGGGTTAGGGTTAGGGTTAGGGTTAGGGTTAGGGTTAGGGTTAGGGTTAGGGTTAGGGTTAGGGTTAGGGTTAGGGTTAGGGTTAGGGTTAGGGTTAGGGTTAGGGTTAGGGTTAGGGTTAGGGTTAGGGTTAGGGTTAGGGTTAGGGTTAGGGTTAGGGTTAGGGTTAGGGTTAGGGTTAGGGTTAGGGTTAGGGTTAGGGTTAGGGTTAGGGTTAGGGTTAGGGTTAGGGTTAGGGTTAGGGTTAGGGTTAGGGTTAGGGTTAGGGTTAGGGTTAGGGTTAGGGTTAGGGTTAGGGTTAGGGTTAGGGTTAGGGTTAGGGTTAGGGTTAGGGTTAGGGTTAGGGTTAGGGTTAGGGTTAGGGTTAGGGTTAGGGTTAGGGTTAGGGTTAGGGTTAGGGTTAGGGTTAGGGTTAGGGTTAGGGTTAGGGTTAGGGTTAGGGTTAGGGTTAGGGTTAGGGTTAGGGTTAGGGTTAGGGTTAGGGTTAGGGTTAGGGTTAGGGTTAGGGTTAGGGTTAGGGTTAGGGTTAGGGTTAGGGTTAGGGTTAGGGTTAGGGTTAGGGTTAGGGTTAGGGTTAGGGTTAGGGTTAGGGTTAGGGTTAGGGTTAGGGTTAGGGTTAGGGTTAGGGTTAGGGTTAGGGTTAGGGTTAGGGTTAGGGTTAGGGTTAGGGTTAGGGTTAGGGTTAGGGTTAGGGTTAGGGTTAGGGTTAGGGTTAGGGTTAGGGTTAGGGTTAGGGTTAGGGTTAGGGTTAGGGTTAGGGTTAGGGTTAGGGTTAGGGTTAGGGTTAGGGTTAGGGTTAGGGTTAGGGTTAGGGTTAGGGTTAGGGTTAGGGTTAGGGTTAGGGTTAGGGTTAGGGTTAGGGTTAGGGTTAGGGTTAGGGTTAGGGTTAGGGTTAGGGTTAGGGTTAGGGTTAGGGTTAGGGTTAGGGTTAGGGTTAGGGTTAGGGTTAGGGTTAGGGTTAGGGTTAGGGTTAGGGTTAGGGTTAGGGTTAGGGTTAGGGTTAGGGTTAGGGTTAGGGTTAGGGTTAGGGTTAGGGTTAGGGTTAGGGTTAGGGTTAGGGTTAGGGTTAGGGTTAGGGTTAGGGTTAGGGTTAGGGTTAGGGTTAGGGTTAGGGTTAGGGTTAGGGTTAGGGTTAGGGTTAGGGTTAGGGTTAGGGTTAGGGTTAGGGTTAGGGTTAGGGTTAGGGTTAGGGTTAGGGTTAGGGTTAGGGTTAGGGTTAGGGTTAGGGTTAGGGTTAGGGTTAGGGTTAGGGTTAGGGTTAGGGTTAGGGTTAGGGTTAGGGTTAGGGTTAGGGTTAGGGTTAGGGTTAGGGTTAGGGTTAGGGTTAGGGTTAGGGTTAGGGTTAGGGTTAGGGTTAGGGTTAGGGTTAGGGTTAGGGTTAGGGTTAGGGTTAGGGTTAGGGTTAGGGTTAGGGTTAGGGTTAGGGTTAGGGTTAGGGTTAGGGTTAGGGTTAGGGTTAGGGTTAGGGTTAGGGTTAGGGTTAGGGTTAGGGTTAGGGTTAGGGTTAGGGTTAGGGTTAGGGTTAGGGTTAGGGTTAGGGTTAGGGTTAGGGTTAGGGTTAGGGTTAGGGTTAGGGTTAGGGTTAGGGTTAGGGTTAGGGTTAGGGTTAGGGTTAGGGTTAGGGTTAGGGTTAGGGTTAGGGTTAGGGTTAGGGTTAGGGTTAGGGTTAGGGTTAGGGTTAGGGTTAGGGTTAGGGTTAGGGTTAGGGTTAGGGTTAGGGTTAGGGTTAGGGTTAGGGTTAGGGTTAGGGTTAGGGTTAGGGTTAGGGTTAGGGTTAGGGTTAGGGTTAGGGTTAGGGTTAGGGTTAGGGTTAGGGTTAGGGTTAGGGTTAGGGTTAGGGTTAGGGTTAGGGTTAGGGTTAGGGTTAGGGTTAGGGTTAGGGTTAGGGTTAGGGTTAGGGTTAGGGTTAGGGTTAGGGTTAGGGTTAGGGTTAGGGTTAGGGTTAGGGTTAGGGTTAGGGTTAGGGTTAGGGTTAGGGTTAGGGTTAGGGTTAGGGTTAGGGTTAGGGTTAGGGTTAGGGTTAGGGTTAGGGTTAGGGTTAGGGTTAGGGTTAGGGTTAGGGTTAGGGTTAGGGTTAGGGTTAGGGTTAGGGTTAGGGTTAGGGTTAGGGTTAGGGTTAGGGTTAGGGTTAGGGTTAGGGTTAGGGTTAGGGTTAGGGTTAGGGTTAGGGTTAGGGTTAGGGTTAGGGTTAGGGTTAGGGTTAGGGTTAGGGTTAGGGTTAGGGTTAGGGTTAGGGTTAGGGTTAGGGTTAGGGTTAGGGTTAGGGTTAGGGTTAGGGTTAGGGTTAGGGTTAGGGTTAGGGTTAGGGTTAGGGTTAGGGTTAGGGTTAGGGTTAGGGTTAGGGTTAGGGTTAGGGTTAGGGTTAGGGTTAGGGTTAGGGTTAGGGTTAGGGTTAGGGTTAGGGTTAGGGTTAGGGTTAGGGTTAGGGTTAGGGTTAGGGTTAGGGTTAGGGTTAGGGTTAGGGTTAGGGTTAGGGTTAGGGTTAGGGTTAGGGTTAGGGTTAGGGTTAGGGTTAGGGTTAGGGTTAGGGTTAGGGTTAGGGTTAGGGTTAGGGTTAGGGTTAGGGTTAGGGTTAGGGTTAGGGTTAGGGTTAGGGTTAGGGTTAGGGTTAGGGTTAGGGTTAGGGTTAGGGTTAGGGTTAGGGTTAGGGTTAGGGTTAGGGTTAGGGTTAGGGTTAGGGTTAGGGTTAGGGTTAGGGTTAGGGTTAGGGTTAGGGTTAGGGTTAGGGTTAGGGTTAGGGTTAGGGTTAGGGTTAGGGTTAGGGTTAGGGTTAGGGTTAGGGTTAGGGTTAGGGTTAGGGTTAGGGTTAGGGTTAGGGTTAGGGTTAGGGTTAGGGTTAGGGTTAGGGTTAGGGTTAGGGTTAGGGTTAGGGTTAGGGTTAGGGTTAGGGTTAGGGTTAGGGTTAGGGTTAGGGTTAGGGTTAGGGTTAGGGTTAGGGTTAGGGTTAGGGTTAGGGTTAGGGTTAGGGTTAGGGTTAGGGTTAGGGTTAGGGTTAGGGTTAGGGTTAGGGTTAGGGTTAGGGTTAGGGTTAGGGTTAGGGTTAGGGTTAGGGTTAGGGTTAGGGTTAGGGTTAGGGTTAGGGTTAGGGTTAGGGTTAGGGTTAGGGTTAGGGTTAGGGTTAGGGTTAGGGTTAGGGTTAGGGTTAGGGTTAGGGTTAGGGTTAGGGTTAGGGTTAGGGTTAGGGTTAGGGTTAGGGTTAGGGTTAGGGTTAGGGTTAGGGTTAGGGTTAGGGTTAGGGTTAGGGTTAGGGTTAGGGTTAGGGTTAGGGTTAGGGTTAGGGTTAGGGTTAGGGTTAGGGTTAGGGTTAGGGTTAGGGTTAGGGTTAGGGTTAGGGTTAGGGTTAGGGTTAGGGTTAGGGTTAGGGTTAGGGTTAGGGTTAGGGTTAGGGTTAGGGTTAGGGTTAGGGTTAGGGTTAGGGTTAGGGTTAGGGTTAGGGTTAGGGTTAGGGTTAGGGTTAGGGTTAGGGTTAGGGTTAGGGTTAGGGTTAGGGTTAGGGTTAGGGTTAGGGTTAGGGTTAGGGTTAGGGTTAGGGTTAGGGTTAGGGTTAGGGTTAGGGTTAGGGTTAGGGTTAGGGTTAGGGTTAGGGTTAGGGTTAGGGTTAGGGTTAGGGTTAGGGAGGGTTAGGGTTAGGGTTAGGGTTAGGGTTAGGGTTAGGGTTAGGGTTAGGGTTAGGGTTAGGGTTAGGGTTAGGGTTAGGGTTAGGGTTAGGGTTAGGGTTAGGGTTAGGGTTAGGGTTAGGGTTAGGGTTAGGGTTAGGGTTAGGGTTAGGGTTAGGGTTAGGGTTAGGGTTAGGGTTAGGGTTAGGGTTAGGGTTAGGGTTAGGGTTAGGGTTAGGGTTAGGGTTAGGGTTAGGGTTAGGGTTAGGGTTAGGGTTAGGGTTAGGGTTAGGGTTAGGGTTAGGGTTAGGGTTAGGGTTAGGGTTAGGGTTAGGGTTAGGGTTAGGGTTAGGGTTAGGGTTAGGGTTAGGGTTAGGGTTAGGGTTAGGGTTAGGGTTAGGGTTAGGGTTAGGGTTAGGGTTAGGGTTAGGGTTAGGGTTAGGGTTAGGGTTAGGGTTAGGGTTAGGGTTAGGGTTAGGGTTAGGGTTAGGGTTAGGGTTAGGGTTAGGGTTAGGGTTAGGGTTAGGGTTAGGGTTAGGGTTAGGGTTAGGGTTAGGGTTAGGGTTAGGGTTAGGGTTAGGGTTAGGGTTAGGGTTAGGGTTAGGGTTAGGGTTAGGGTTAGGGTTAGGGTTAGGGTTAGGGTTAGGGTTAGGGTTAGGGTTAGGGTTAGGGTTAGGGTTAGGGTTAGGGTTAGGGTTAGGGTTAGGGTTAGGGTTAGGGTTAGGGTTAGGGTTAGGGTTAGGGTTAGGGTTAGGGTTAGGGTTAGGGTTAGGGTTAGGGTTAGGGTTAGGGTTAGGGTTAGGGTTAGGGTTAGGGTTAGGGTTAGGGTTAGGGTTAGGGTTAGGGTTAGGGTTAGGGTTAGGGTTAGGGTTAGGGTTAGGGTTAGGGTTAGGGTTAGGGTTAGGGTTAGGGTTAGGGTTAGGGTTAGGGTTAGGGTTAGGGTTAGGGTTAGGGTTAGGGTTAGGGTTAGGGTTAGGGTTAGGGTTAGGGTTAGGGTTAGGGTTAGGGTTAGGGTTAGGGTTAGGGTTAGGGTTAGGGTTAGGGTTAGGGTTAGGGTTAGGGTTAGGGTTAGGGTTAGGGTTAGGGTTAGGGTTAGGGTTAGGGTTAGGGTTAGGGTTAGGGTTAGGGTTAGGGTTAGGGTTAGGGTTAGGGTTAGGGTTAGGGTTAGGGTTAGGGTTAGGGTTAGGGTTAGGGTTAGGGTTAGGGTTAGGGTTAGGGTTAGGGTTAGGGTTAGGGTTAGGGTTAGGGTTAGGGTTAGGGTTAGGGTTAGGGTTAGGGTTAGGGTTAGGGTTAGGGTTAGGGTTAGGGTTAGGGTTAGGGTTAGGGTTAGGGTTAGGGTTAGGGTTAGGGTTAGGGTTAGGGTTAGGGTTAGGGTTAGGGTTAGGGTTAGGGTTAGGGTTAGGGTTAGGGTTAGGGTTAGGGTTAGGGTTAGGGTTAGGGTTAGGGTTAGGGTTAGGGTTAGGGTTAGGGTTAGGGTTAGGGTTAGGGTTAGGGTTAGGGTTAGGGTTAGGGTTAGGGTTAGGGTTAGGGTTAGGGTTAGGGTTAGGGTTAGGGTTAGGGTTAGGGTTAGGGTTAGGGTTAGGGTTAGGGTTAGGGTTAGGGTTAGGGTTAGGGTTAGGGTTAGGGTTAGGGTTAGGGTTAGGGTTAGGGTTAGGGTTAGGGTTAGGGTTAGGGTTAGGGTTAGGGTTAGGGTTAGGGTTAGGGTTAGGGTTAGGGTTAGGGTTAGGGTTAGGGTTAGGGTTAGGGTTAGGGTTAGGGTTAGGGTTAGGGTTAGGGTTAGGGTTAGGGTTAGGGTTAGGGTTAGGGTTAGGGTTAGGGTTAGGGTTAGGGTTAGGGTTAGGGTTAGGGTTAGGGTTAGGGTTAGGGTTAGGGTTAGGGTTAGGGTTAGGGTTAGGGTTAGGGTTAGGGTTAGGGTTAGGGTTAGGGTTAGGGTTAGGGTTAGGGTTAGGGTTAGGGTTAGGGTTAGGGTTAGGGTTAGGGTTAGGGTTAGGGTTAGGGTTAGGGTTAGGGTTAGGGTTAGGGTTAGGGTTAGGGTTAGGGTTAGGGTTAGGGTTAGGGTTAGGGTTAGGGTTAGGGTTAGGGTTAGGGTTAGGGTTAGGGTTAGGGTTAGGGTTAGGGTTAGGGTTAGGGTTAGGGTTAGGGTTAGGGTTAGGGTTAGGGTTAGGGTTAGGGTTAGGGTTAGGGTTAGGGTTAGGGTTAGGGTTAGGGTTAGGGTTAGGGTTAGGGTTAGGGTTAGGGTTAGGGTTAGGGTTAGGGTTAGGGTTAGGGTTAGGGTTAGGGTTAGGGTTAGGGTTAGGGTTAGGGTTAGGGTTAGGGTTAGGGTTAGGGTTAGGGTTAGGGTTAGGGTTAGGGTTAGGGTTAGGGTTAGGGTTAGGGTTAGGGTTAGGGTTAGGGTTAGGGTTAGGGTTAGGGTTAGGGTTAGGGTTAGGGTTAGGGTTAGGGTTAGGGTTAGGGTTAGGGTTAGGGTTAGGGTTAGGGTTAGGGTTAGGGTTAGGGTTAGGGTTAGGGTTAGGGTTAGGGTTAGGGTTAGGGTTAGGGTTAGGGTTAGGGTTAGGGTTAGGGTTAGGGTTAGGGTTAGGGTTAGGGTTAGGGTTAGGGTTAGGGTTAGGGTTAGGGTTAGGGTTAGGGTTAGGGTTAGGGTTAGGGTTAGGGTTAGGGTTAGGGTTAGGGTTAGGGTTAGGGTTAGGGTTAGGGTTAGGGTTAGGGTTAGGGTTAGGGTTAGGGTTAGGGTTAGGGTTAGGGTTAGGGTTAGGGTTAGGGTTAGGGTTAGGGTTAGGGTTAGGGTTAGGGTTAGGGTTAGGGTTAGGGTTAGGGTTAGGGTTAGGGTTAGGGTTAGGGTTAGGGTTAGGGTTAGGGTTAGGGTTAGGGTTAGGGTTAGGGTTAGGGTTAGGGTTAGGGTTAGGGTTAGGGTTAGGGTTAGGGTTAGGGTTAGGGTTAGGGTTAGGGTTAGGGTTAGGGTTAGGGTTAGGGTTAGGGTTAGGGTTAGGGTTAGGGTTAGGGTTAGGGTTAGGGTTAGGGTTAGGGTTAGGGTTAGGGTTAGGGTTAGGGTTAGGGTTAGGGTTAGGGTTAGGGTTAGGGTTAGGGTTAGGGTTAGGGTTAGGGTTAGGGTTAGGGTTAGGGTTAGGGTTAGGGTTAGGGTTAGGGTTAGGGTTAGGGTTAGGGTTAGGGTTAGGGTTAGGGTTAGGGTTAGGGTTAGGGTTAGGGTTAGGGTTAGGGTTAGGGTTAGGGTTAGGGTTAGGGTTAGGGTTAGGGTTAGGGTTAGGGTTAGGGTTAGGGTTAGGGTTAGGGTTAGGGTTAGGGTTAGGGTTAGGGTTAGGGTTAGGGTTAGGGTTAGGGTTAGGGTTAGGGTTAGGGTTAGGGTTAGGGTTAGGGTTAGGGTTAGGGTTAGGGTTAGGGTTAGGGTTAGGGTTAGGGTTAGGGTTAGGGTTAGGGTTAGGGTTAGGGTTAGGGTTAGGGTTAGGGTTAGGGTTAGGGTTAGGGTTAGGGTTAGGGTTAGGGTTAGGGTTAGGGTTAGGGTTAGGGTTAGGGTTAGGGTTAGGGTTAGGGTTAGGGTTAGGGTTAGGGTTAGGGTTAGGGTTAGGGTTAGGGTTAGGGTTAGGGTTAGGGTTAGGGTTAGGGTTAGGGTTAGGGTTAGGGTTAGGGTTAGGGTTAGGGTTAGGGTTAGGGTTAGGGTTAGGGTTAGGGTTAGGGTTAGGGTTAGGGTTAGGGTTAGGGTTAGGGTTAGGGTTAGGGTTAGGGTTAGGGTTAGGGTTAGGGTTAGGGTTAGGGTTAGGGTTAGGGTTAGGGTTAGGGTTAGGGTTAGGGTTAGGGTTAGGGTTAGGGTTAGGGTTAGGGTTAGGGTTAGGGTTAGGGTTAGGGTTAGGGTTAGGGTTAGGGTTAGGGTTAGGGTTAGGGTTAGGGTTAGGGTTAGGGTTAGGGTTAGGGTTAGGGTTAGGGTTAGGGTTAGGGTTAGGGTTAGGGTTAGGGTTAGGGTTAGGGTTAGGGTTAGGGTTAGGGTTAGGGTTAGGGTTAGGGTTAGGGTTAGGGTTAGGGTTAGGGTTAGGGTTAGGGTTAGGGTTAGGGTTAGGGTTAGGGTTAGGGTTAGGGTTAGGGTTAGGGTTAGGGTTAGGGTTAGGGTTAGGGTTAGGGTTAGGGTTAGGGTTAGGGTTAGGGTTAGGGTTAGGGTTAGGGTTAGGGTTAGGGTTAGGGTTAGGGTTAGGGTTAGGGTTAGGGTTAGGGTTAGGGTTAGGGTTAGGGTTAGGGTTAGGGTTAGGGTTAGGGTTAGGGTTAGGGTTAGGGTTAGGGTTAGGGTTAGGGTTAGGGTTAGGGTTAGGGTTAGGGTTAG
Organism: Paroedura picta; assembly: GCF_049243985.1. Taxonomy (NCBI): domain Eukaryota; kingdom Metazoa; phylum Chordata; class Lepidosauria; order Squamata; family Gekkonidae; genus Paroedura; species Paroedura picta. Next base: position 3,155 of record NC_135371.1, on the reverse strand, counting down.
GGTTAGGGTTAGGGTTAGGGTTAGGGTTAGGGTTAGGGTTAGGGTTAGGGTTAGGGTTAGGGTTAGGGTTAGGGTTAGGGTTAGGGTTAGGGTTAGGGTTAGGGTTAGGGTTAGGGTTAGGGTTAGGGTTAGGGTTAGGGTTAGGGTTAGGGTTAGGGTTAGGGTTAGGGTTAGGGTTAGGGTTAGGGTTAGGGTTAGGGTTAGGGTTAGGGTTAGGGTTAGGGTTAGGGTTAGGGTTAGGGTTAGGGTTAGGGTTAGGGTTAGGGTTAGGGTTAGGGTTAGGGTTAGGGTTAGGGTTAGGGTTAGGGTTAGGGTTAGGGTTAGGGTTAGGGTTAGGGTTAGGGTTAGGGTTAGGGTTAGGGTTAGGGTTAGGGTTAGGGTTAGGGTTAGGGTTAGGGTTAGGGTTAGGGTTAGGGTTAGGGTTAGGGTTAGGGTTAGGGTTAGGGTTAGGGTTAGGGTTAGGGTTAGGGTTAGGGTTAGGGTTAGGGTTAGGGTTAGGGTTAGGGTTAGGGTTAGGGTTAGGGTTAGGGTTAGGGTTAGGGTTAGGGTTAGGGTTAGGGTTAGGGTTAGGGTTAGGGTTAGGGTTAGGGTTAGGGTTAGGGTTAGGGTTAGGGTTAGGGTTAGGGTTAGGGTTAGGGTTAGGGTTAGGGTTAGGGTTAGGGTTAGGGTTAGGGTTAGGGTTAGGGTTAGGGTTAGGGTTAGGGTTAGGGTTAGGGTTAGGGTTAGGGTTAGGGTTAGGGTTAGGGTTAGGGTTAGGGTTAGGGTTAGGGTTAGGGTTAGGGTTAGGGTTAGGGTTAGGGTTAGGGTTAGGGTTAGGGTTAGGGTTAGGGTTAGGGTTAGGGGGTTAGGGTTAGGGTTAGGGTTAGGGTTAGGGTTAGGGTTAGGGTTAGGGTTAGGGTTAGGGTTAGGGTTAGGGTTAGGGTTAGGGTTAGGGTTAGGGTTAGGGTTAGGGTTAGGGTTAGGGTTAGGGTTAGGGTTAGGGTTAGGGTTAGGGTTAGGGTTAGGGTTAGGGTTAGGGTTAGGGTTAGGGTTAGGGTTAGGGTTAGGGTTAGGGTTAGGGTTAGGGTTAGGGTTAGGGTTAGGGTTAGGGTTAGGGTTAGGGTTAGGGTTAGGGTTAGGGTTAGGGTTAGGGTTAGGGTTAGGGTTAGGGTTAGGGTTAGGGTTAGGGTTAGGGTTAGGGTTAGGGTTAGGGTTAGGGTTAGGGTTAGGGTTAGGGTTAGGGTTAGGGTTAGGGTTAGGGTTAGGGTTAGGGTTAGGGTTAGGGTTAGGGTTAGGGTTAGGGTTAGGGTTAGGGTTAGGGTTAGGGTTAGGGTTAGGGTTAGGGTTAGGGTTAGGGTTAGGGTTAGGGTTAGGGTTAGGGTTAGGGTTAGGGTTAGGGTTAGGGTTAGGGTTAGGGTTAGGGTTAGGGTTAGGGTTAGGGTTAGGGTTAGGGTTAGGGTTAGGGTTAGGGTTAGGGTTAGGGTTAGGGTTAGGGTTAGGGTTAGGGTTAGGGTTAGGGTTAGGGTTAGGGTTAGGGTTAGGGTTAGGGTTAGGGTTAGGGTTAGGGTTAGGGTTAGGGTTAGGGTTAGGGTTAGGGTTAGGGTTAGGGTTAGGGTTAGGGTTAGGGTTAGGGTTAGGGTTAGGGTTAGGGTTAGGGTTAGGGTTAGGGTTAGGGTTAGGGTTAGGGTTAGGGTTAGGGTTAGGGTTAGGGTTAGGGTTAGGGTTAGGGTTAGGGTTAGGGTTAGGGTTAGGGTTAGGGTTAGGGTTAGGGTTAGGGTTAGGGTTAGGGTTAGGGTTAGGGTTAGGGTTAGGGTTAGGGTTAGGGTTAGGGTTAGGGTTAGGGTTAGGGTTAGGGTTAGGGTTAGGGTTAGGGTTAGGGTTAGGGTTAGGGTTAGGGTTAGGGTTAGGGTTAGGGTTAGGGTTAGGGTTAGGGTTAGGGTTAGGGTTAGGGTTAGGGTTAGGGTTAGGGTTAGGGTTAGGGTTAGGGTTAGGGTTAGGGTTAGGGTTAGGGTTAGGGTTAGGGTTAGGGTTAGGGTTAGGGTTAGGGTTAGGGTTAGGGTTAGGGTTAGGGTTAGGGTTAGGGTTAGGGTTAGGGTTAGGGTTAGGGTTAGGGTTAGGGTTAGGGTTAGGGTTAGGGTTAGGGTTAGGGTTAGGGTTAGGGTTAGGGTTAGGGTTAGGGTTAGGGTTAGGGTTAGGGTTAGGGTTAGGGTTAGGGTTAGGGTTAGGGTTAGGGTTAGGGTTAGGGTTAGGGTTAGGGTTAGGGTTAGGGTTAGGGTTAGGGTTAGGGTTAGGGTTAGGGTTAGGGTTAGGGTTAGGGTTAGGGTTAGGGTTAGGGTTAGGGTTAGGGTTAGGGTTAGGGTTAGGGTTAGGGTTAGGGTTAGGGTTAGGGTTAGGGTTAGGGTTAGGGTTAGGGTTAGGGTTAGGGTTAGGGTTAGGGTTAGGGTTAGGGTTAGGGTTAGGGTTAGGGTTAGGGTTAGGGTTAGGGTTAGGGTTAGGGTTAGGGTTAGGGTTAGGGTTAGGGTTAGGGTTAGGGTTAGGGTTAGGGTTAGGGTTAGGGTTAGGGTTAGGGTTAGGGTTAGGGTTAGGGTTAGGGTTAGGGTTAGGGTTAGGGTTAGGGTTAGGGTTAGGGTTAGGGTTAGGGTTAGGGTTAGGGTTAGGGTTAGGGTTAGGGTTAGGGTTAGGGTTAGGGTTAGGGTTAGGGTTAGGGTTAGGGTTAGGGTTAGGGTTAGGGTTAGGGTTAGGGTTAGGGTTAGGGTTAGGGTTAGGGTTAGGGTTAGGGTTAGGGTTAGGGTTAGGGTTAGGGTTAGGGTTAGGGTTAGGGTTAGGGTTAGGGTTAGGGTTAGGGTTAGGGTTAGGGTTAGGGTTAGGGTTAGGGTTAGGGTTAGGGTTAGGGTTAGGGTTAGGGTTAGGGTTAGGGTTAGGGTTAGGGTTAGGGTTAGGGTTAGGGTTAGGGTTAGGGTTAGGGTTAGGGTTAGGGTTAGGGTTAGGGTTAGGGTTAGGGTTAGGGTTAGGGTTAGGGTTAGGGTTAGGGTTAGGGTTAGGGTTAGGGTTAGGGTTAGGGTTAGGGTTAGGGTTAGGGTTAGGGTTAGGGTTAGGGTTAGGGTTAGGGTTAGGGTTAGGGTTAGGGTTAGGGTTAGGGTTAGGGTTAGGGTTAGGGTTAGGGTTAGGGTTAGGGT